>NC_072737.1:83083003-83328373 GCF_026930045.1 Uloborus diversus | reverse complement strand
TTTCACTTAACGAAAAAAATTACACTAATGTTGAGAATTTAAAAAAAAAAAATAAACATCTGTGTTATATAGCTTGTTTTTCATGATATTTGCAATCTGTGCACTGAAAAATTTCTGCAATATGGTTCCATGAAATTTTAAAATAAAAAGCCTTCGTGTCATAAGCTTCTTTTTATCAATTTTTTCTAACTTGATGTTACACGAAAATTTCTGTCAGAAGCAAATTTCAGACATCTTTAAGAATGCGCAGCCACACGCATTTTCTGAATGTCTGAAAACAAGCATTAAGTTGTCATCGATCTCGGCAATCGTATTCAGGAATGATTCTCGCTTCTGCGTTTCTTTCTCAAAATTGAAAAATAAGAGTCCGAGAAAAAGAAAATAACTCCAGTTTGCTCGATTACACATATCAATCATATTGGAGACATGTTCGGGTAAAGTATCTGCAGTAAGAAAAAAAAGTTGACATCAGCAAATATTTTATGAATTCCGGAAAACTTATTCACCGATGAATGGGTATTTCTTTCATATAAACCCCCAAAATAGATTTCACTACACATCTATTTATATACGGCTGCGCCTACCACATAAAAATACGAATTTCAAATGTTCGATAAATGTTTTTTTTTTCTTTCAGAAATCATTTTCCCCAACTTTCAGCCTTTTTTTTTTGTACATGGGTAACGGTTTGAAAAAGAAAAGTTTTCCACATAAAAATCTGGGTTATATGTCACTGGTTTTCTGACTGTTGGGAGACGAAGTGAGAGTTTTTGTAAGTTAAGCAGAACTCTTCCATCACGAAACATTCAAAATAATATCTCTTCACTTGTGTCTTAAAATGTTATTTTAAGTTTTAGCAAGTGTTAAGTGACGCATGAGAACTAATTTTATTTTTATTGTGTTGTTTCTTCAACTCAACTACTTTACACTAATGTTTTCCAAAATACAGTGTCGTTGTAATTACTATTATTTTTTTGGACTAAAGCCCTGAATCGTATAATAAGCAGCGATCCATCCGCCATCTTGGGGCTAGCTACTGCTTTCAACCTATGACTGCTATAATTAAGTAGCGTGTTTTGCTTCTTAGTTGTGGTGGTTCTTGATTGTTTACTAACATGGAGTTAATAAGAAACCACAATCAAGAAGCAAAAAACGCTTCTTGATTGTGGACTAACATTGAGTTAATAAGAAACAACAATCAAGAAGCAAAACACGCTTCTTGATTGTGAACTAACATGGAGTTAGTGAGTAACTACAATCTAGAAGCACAACACGCTTCCTGACTGTGGACTAACATTTAATTAATGAAAAACCACAATCAAGAATCAAAACACGCTTCTTGATTGTGATGCTTCTAGATTGTAGACTAACATGGAGTTAATGAGAAACCACAATCAAGAGGCAAAACACGCTACTTCACCATAACAGACGTAAGAAGAAAGCATCGTTTGACCCCAAGATGGCGGACGTGTCGCTACTTATTCTATGATTTACGGCTGTTTTAGTCTTTTTTAAGTAAAGCTAATAATAAACGCAAGCTACCGAAGCTTTCGATACACATTTTGAGGACTGTGGAATGAAGAAATTTACAATACTAAAATACTATTTCCCCTTTAATAGAGAAAGGGACGTGCGAAAAAAAAAAAAAAAAAATTAGGAACAAAAATTTTTTATCGCGTAATTTCTTCAATGTGCTTTTCATTTGCTTCTGTCACATGTTCAAAGCAAGCGTGCTCAAGTAGCGTGAAAGATTTCTCCATCAAATGCAGTAACTTGGCAATGAGAATTGCAATTGATAACGAAGCATAGAAAGGTTATTTCATCCACCAACCACCATTGACACTCACTATTGTTAAAATTTATTTATCCATAGTGACAGATTTAAAAAAAAAACTAAAAGTTACGGTGGTGAAACCCTTATACATCTATTTGTTAAACATTTTGTAACACATATATGGGCATTTGAAAAACCAGGGCTGTGGAGTTAGAATCGGAGAGTCGGACTGATTTTGGGGTTATGGAGTCGGAGTCGTTGGGAAGTTGGTCAACTCCGGGTCTCTTTCTTCCTCTAATTTTCTCTCTAATTTCCTAAGAAAATAACTGCCATTTGCAACTAGCTGGCTTCTTTATTTATCGAATTTTCACTTTCCATGATAGCTACCTCCGCCGATCCGCTAGTTTGCTTGTTGTTATAAGTTTCTTTAACTATTAGCAATAGTCAGCAAAGGTTTTGTTTCTTAATTTTTTGTAAGTAGAAAAAGTTCTTAAATATGAAAATATTTTTTACTTTGATCTCACTTAAAATATTTATATTTTTTATAAACTCTTAAATTAATATTGGGTGTTACCACCCTCCCCTCCAGATGGGTGTCCCCCGGGGGCTTTTCAAGAAAGCTTCTTTTTCTAAAGTTAAGACTTTCAACTGAGTCCATACTGACCATACTGACTGAGTCCAAAAACTGAATTCATACAATTTGATCAACATTAATTTGTTAAACATTAAAAAGGGAGTAAAGTAACCTTTCTCATTTCTTTTAAAAAGAGGGTTTTTGAGTAATCAATTTAAAAATCTCAACTATTGGAAAATTTGATTTTCAAATTGAATTTCCAACGTTGTATGCATTTTACTTTTGCAATAAAACACGACTCGAAAATTTCATTAAGAAAATCTGATGTTTCAATCAGTTAAGGGTTTCCCTCTTTCCTATGAGGGGACAAATATTGAAAACGAAAAGAAAAAAAAAAAGCCGGAGTCTGAGTCGGACTTTAGGAGTTGGAGTTGGCCATTTTCGATCCGACTCCACAGCCAAAAACAGCCATTTTGTACCACATTTCGGTCATCTTGAACTTGGCTTTACTTTTAAAAAATGAAGCAGCTAGAGAAATAATAATTCAAATTCAAGAAATTTGGCACCAACTTCAAGATATCTATACAGTGTTATTCATCATTCCCTTCGAGGCCTCAAACCGCTTTAATAAAACAAAACTAAGACGAACACAGCAAGGAAAAAAAATTGAAATAGTACAGAAAAATTAAAGTTATATTTACATATCTGACAAGTATTCTACGTGTAAACCTTCAATTGCACGACATACGCCAATGTAATAGTACCGTTCATATCGCACTTTATGCAACAACGTACTATCAACGTAAGTGATTTAATGAATTTTATGAATGACTGAATAAGTAATCAAAATTCAAAATGAAGTGTTTCACTTTGCTTCATCCGCTTTGCCACGCATGCGCTTGACAAATTGTACAAAATATTTAAAAAAAAAAAAAAAAACTTAAAATTAAATAAATAAATACTGCATCTTATATTAGCAATACTCATCAGTATTTAAAATCTTAATAACACCAACTTTATCAACACAAAATAATTTTTGATTTACTGCAAAGTATTACAATATGAGCAACAATTTTTTAAAATCGCTTGTATGTATTGTCATGTGCGTTGATCTTTAGAGATAATTTTTTCCAGACTGGAGTAGGCTACTTGGCTAAAATATTACCAGATTGGTGGAGCTAAAAACTGAGTCAATATTTCACCATTTTATTTTGCTCCTTATTCCCCTGTGTATTTCTCCTTCAGTACAGTTCTTCTGAATCACGCGGAAAAAGGAGTGCAAACACTCTAGACCTCTCACGAAAACTTGGTTTCTAATATACCAACACAAGAATAAGTACACAGGAATAGCACATGCTGTATAGATTATTGATCGTACCGTTTTGAGTCGAGTGTATCAAGAACTGGATAATGATCATTTCTTGGAATATCATTGATCTCACGGAAATATCATTGATGTATGCCGTGTGGCAAAAGGTTTCTCACATGGAACACTTGTAGAACACGAAAATAAAATTCGAATTGTTTCTGTGTTCTTCCAAATGCTCTTTTTTGCCTGTATTTCTCTTAATTCTTTTTTCTATTGCGGTTCCAATCCCTAGAAGGAAATATAAATGACCTTGTATAAGGTACGTAAATATTAGTTAGAGTAATACATATTTTACTTTATTTTCTCAGCAAAAAAAACCTCACTCTTCAGAAACGAGCTTTATATCTTTCTTAGCTGAAACAAAAAAAAAAAAAAATCTTGATATTAAGGTACAACATTCCTTGTTGCTGGAATATGTTAGGGAAGAAGTTTCTAAAAATAATGATACAGGTATTATTCTTTCTTTCTTTATTTATTTTAATTTTAAGTATTAAAAAAACTTTATTGTACTTAAAAATACAAAATATTCTATGATAAAAATTGCATGTAATGCTGAATTTAGGTTAAAAAATTAAATCATTTTATGTACTATAAAGCATTTATTATATTTTAAAGAGCAAATACAGCTTATGTAAACTCATTGAATGTAAAAATAAGCAGTACTCAGAAAAGGCTACCAGGTAAAGTATATTTATTTTTCAAAATTCATAAAATTTCTTTACTTATATTGTTTGGTTTAATAATTCTGCCTTTAGCACATGGAAGCATCGCGGCTTTCACGAGAGAGTAAAATACTAGTTGTTGTTCTAAGTGAAGTTGCACGAACGTGGCACTAAAATTATTCTCATGTAAATTTAATGCAGCTATGGAAAAAGTTATAAGGACAAGCAAAAAGTCTCCAATTCTAGGCGTCACTTGGTTATAAAAGTACAAATATTTTCACGATAAAAATACACGAAATAAAACATTTTAAAACAAACTTTGCTTAATATTTTTCGAAATTTTTTTAAAATGCATGAATTTTTAAGGTTTTACAAGTTTGGCACTTCAAAAAAATTAAAAGGAGACACATTTATTTTGAGATCGAGAACAAAAATTTGCATATTTAGTTGTATTATATGATTATTTACAACAACTTGAACCTCTTACGAAGTAAGTTTCTTCACTTTATATCGTTCTTTATCAGGCCGAACAGCACACAACTCTCTGAATGTGAAAACAACAAACTGTTGCTTACAAATAATGTAGAATGAGTGAATGTGAAATTGCAAGGAAGGTAAACAGATCTAAAACAGTAATTTATAGTTTTTTTGAAGACTTAAAAAATTATTGCAAGAAAAAGCGTATGGGCAAACTTACCACTCTGACTAAGCGCAAGAAACGAGCAATTGTTCATGGAGATTGCTTCAAAAAACAGAGTACTACTCAAATTAAAAGATACATGAATGTACCTTGCACTAGCCGAACAGTGCGTAATGTTTTGCAAAAGAATTCCAATGTTACGTATGCTAAACTACGGTCACATTCACCATTTAAAAAGTTTCAAAAGAAGCTTTGATTGTAATTCGCTAAATAACACGTTTCTTTTGGGTTTCGGTTCAAATACGTCGTATTTTCTGATGAAAAACTTTTATTTGCACGGACCAGATGACTTTCACCATTACTGGCATGATTTTCAAAACGAAACATTTTTTTTTAAATGAAAATTCAGAAACGGTTTTGTGACGGGTGTGGGCAGGTTTTGCAGCAATGCAGCACCACCAATTGTGTCTATTCGACCTCTCTTGAATTCAGAATCATATGTTGATATACTAGCTGAAAATTTATTACCTGAAGCACACCTTATCACAGGTGATGATTATTTGTTTCAATAAGACAAGGCAATAAGTCAAGTGTCTTGTGGATCACATTCATGGTTTGAGTCCAATTCAGTGATAATTCTGGACTGGCCCCACAAGAAGTCTTTACTTAAACCCCATAGAGAATCTCTGGGGCATTTTAACTAGAAAGTTTCTAAGGATGGGACAAAATATGTAAATTAAGACGAACCGACGTCATCCATTGAATTGGCACTTAAAAACGCTTCTGAATCAACTTTTACTGAACTTTCTGAGTCAACGACTGGACGATTGATGCGGGTAATTGAAAAAACAGCGATTTGGTAGAATATTCATTTTTTTTTTGGAACGTATTTGTTTAATGTTCTTATATTTTTTTCCATGTTTCACCTAATACATTCGTGTTAATTTGTGATTTAAGAATTATATTTTAATTTCATACTAACAGGTTTATAATGCTTCCTATTTACAGGTAGTTAATTATGTTTGAATTTGATTGCAGTTGATGATTACTTTCATACATAACACTCATTTTTCAACGTATCCTTATAATTTTTTTCATGGCTGTATACATAAATGTTTGCGTGGCCAAATTTGATAGCCATTGTTTACAATTAGCGACCTTCGATTTAGTACAAACATGTAGAAGCAATCGTGTGGTTTTATACTGCAGTTTCAATTTCTGAGTCATACTAAAGGTCTGGTTATTTTTTTCATTGCTTTTTTTTCATCCCCAGAAAATTTTCAACACTTTTTTTCTTAAAAACAGAAAGTTTCTTTTATATTAGATCACTTTTATTGAAGCATT
The DNA here is from genome assembly GCF_026930045.1 of Uloborus diversus. Taxonomy (NCBI): domain Eukaryota; kingdom Metazoa; phylum Arthropoda; class Arachnida; order Araneae; family Uloboridae; genus Uloborus; species Uloborus diversus. Next base: position 83,322,010 of record NC_072737.1, on the reverse strand, counting down.
TTACCTTGCATTTTTTCATTCGCTTCATACTTAAAGCCATTTATTAATTCATCATACCAAAAGCAAACAGCGGTAACTTATTTAACATTTGCTCAACATTTTGCTAAACTCCGATGTTAACAAACATTAAAATAATTTTAAGGAAGGTTATTTTTGACTTCAAGTTTTCATTTCGATAAGTGTACTCGAAATGAAAGCCGCCGGGCATATTACTTCCTGCGGAAGTTCGAATGTTTGTCTTAACTCAATGAATGCCATTTCTGGAGAATTTTTCTAGAATTTGCACTTTTTCATCTTAGTCTCTCAGGTTTCAGTGATGTTAATTTGATTGTACAAAGAATATTAAAGACTCTGAAGATCAACATTCCGTTTGAAATTAAATTAGGTTCCGAGGGACAAAATCAATTTATTTGCGCAACTGAAATATTTCTTTGTAAAAACTGTTCATCTTAATGAAGAATATTTTGAATTTTAATCTACGATGCCTCAATTGGAAGTTCCATTTAATACTGCGGCTTAAACGGTGGAATTTCTCTTTTGTCTAAAAAAGGAAAAAAAATCGAAAGAAAATAGATTGGTCGTCGGAGGAAATTAGGAACAATATGTTTAAATCATAATTTCAAAATTAAAAGCGTCACATGTTTCAAATTTCAAAGAGTTCCATTTTTTCTTTGGGCACGAAGTAAAAGTCTATTGGTTGCAACAGAAACGATACGTTTTATCAATTTCATATTTAGAAGAACGTAATTTTACATGAATTGAATAATTGTGTATCTCTTAAAATAATTAATGCTTGTAGTTATTTTAAGTTGATAATCAATATGTCTTTATTTTTAAAAATGAGTTTCCTTGTAGATAGGCTTGCCAGACGTCCCGGTTTGACCGGGACAGTCCCGATTTTCAAACAAAATCCCAGTGTCCCTGCTGGTTAACTTCCCGTCCCGGAAAAATAAATTTGATTATAAATGACCAAAAAGGACTAAAAAAAAATAACTGTAAAGGATTATTTAGGATAATTACTTTATCATTTGTAACATAGACTTTTAAAATTAATACCGGATTAGCTTGTGAGGATTTTTACAACAAGATTAAAACCGAAAACGACTGTAAAAAAGTCCTATAAAATGAAAAGCATATCAAAATACTGTTTACTTTTCCCCTCATTCAAAGTGTTTTTTTCTAACTAAAATAAATTGTAAGTATTTACATCTCGGAAGTGAAATGTTCCAATTGTATCTGCTTATGTCATTTTCTGTTACCCCTGTTTTAAGCTCGTAATTAGTAACCATTTATTCATAGCATTGAGAGTAAACTACTTTATAAAATTCTCCGAAAATCAGGCGGGGTGTGTACAGATTTGAATGCAAGTAAAGCGGGGGGGGGGGGGGGCGATTCCGGTGTCCCGGTTGAAGATTTCAGAAATCTGAAAAGAATACTTATAGAATTATTTTCTCAAAACAGAGGTACATCTGCAAGAATGATAATGTTTTTTTATCTTTTCTTTTTCTAATTAAAAGGCTATTGGTTGCAAAGGAACTGATGCATTTTATTCCTTATTTGTATACTTCATAGAAAGTAATTTTACATAAATAAAATAACGGCATGGGTCTTAAAACAATATTGCTGGTAGTTGTTTTAATCAGGGTTGAAGAGTTGGAGTCAAAAACCGGAGTCTGACTTATTTTGGGTTAAAGGAGTCGGAGTTAGAGTCTAAAGTCGAGGGTTTAAAGTTCAAAGAGTTGGAGTCAGTTATTTCCCCCCAAAGCACGCGACTCTGCCAGTGCTTGTGGAATCAGAGTCAGACTCGGATTCGAACTGATTTTGGAGCAAAGGAGTAAGAATTGGAGTCGGAGGCTCTAAAACTTCTGATGTAGGAGTCAGTCATTTTCCTTCCGACTTCGTAGCCATGAATTTAAGTCGAAAATCAATGTACCTGCATTTCAAAAAATGTGTTTCTTTACAAAATTATTTTCTTTAAACAAAGAGACATCTGTAATAATTATAATGCTTCTCTGACAGATACTTTACCTTTTTCAGAATTCTATGGGCTCATTAACTAGCAATGTAATTTGGGAAGCAAGTTTATAATTTAAATTCTCTTATTCTGCAGATGTGACTGTAATATCATAGTGTTCTCTGTGTTTTTAAAATCTTGAAAAGACCAAGAATTTGGAGTCGGACACTTCAAAACTCCTGAAGTCGAAGTTTGTTATTTTCCCCTCCGAGTCTGAATAGGGCTGTGGAGTTGGAATTGTAGTCTAGGAGTAGCAGTCGGGATGATTTTGTGGTGAAGGAGCTAGAGTCAGAAACCTTAAACTACCTGGAGTCGGAGTGTCTTCTTCCCTCCAACACTGTAGCCCCTGCTGTCCTGGAATTTCGTAAAAGTTTTCCCGAAGAATCAACTTGAAATTTCGCAGTCAGCAAGCAAAACATTTCAACAAATGTGTGCATAAGAGAAAAAGATAAAAAAAAAAAATCGTTCCTTTACAGAAACATTCTTTTGAAAAACTTCTGTGCTCTATGCATTCTAAAAATTTAATTGAAAATTTAACTATGAAATTCCGCTCAACATAGTGCATATCTAGAGTCATAAACTCATTCGATAGGAAACATTCGATAGGAAGATGAAAATTTGAGAATTTTTTTCAAGTGCATTTAAAGTAACGCATCATTTAATTGAAACCAAATTTTCTAAGAGATATTTTCTTTAGCAAGTGATCATACCAATGCATATGTTAAGCCGGATAGTTGGAATCAAACTAAAACTAAAACAACTTTTTACAGTCTTGAAAATGGATAAATATTTGAATAAAATTGCTTCTCCTTAGAAGTAAAACATTAATATTTATGTTTTTATGTCAAAAATATTACATGTGTGTTTTTTTTATTGTTTCAAAAAATAAACAAATAAACGAATAAAAAAACACTAATAGTAATAATTAGTACATAAATATGCAAATAAAATTTTTAAAAAATGCAAAAAAAAAAAAAAAAAAAAAATCAAAATTATAAAACACTTTACACGTATTCAATGGATTGTATTTTCATCATTAACGTACTTTAAATGCATTCATACATTATTAAAATATTTATATAATTAATTTTACAAGTTGTTCTGGAACACAATTGGTTAAAATTGACTATTATAAGTGAACTGACTATAGTGTATACTTGACGATGAATTTTGAGTAACTTGGACATGGATACTTATTTCGTTGAGGAGATTCCCTTCGGGCTCTTCTATTTAGGGTATAGGCCGTGCGGGCAAAGACAGTAGCGGGTACAACTAGAAGGAATAAATATGAAAGAATTTCAATGAAAGTTAATTTCTAACATTTATTACCTCAATTGTTTTCGATCGAATTCCATCTGATATTGAATGACTGGTGTGTGTAAGAGACACACATTTAGAACAGTCGGGAAAAAATATTTTATTTGAAAGGGAACTGTGCAACTTTTCTTTCAAACGAAAGATCTGTGCTTGGGAAGGGTTTTAAATTGTTCTTCCTACTTTATGAAACTAGGACTTGTTTTAATTATTTCCTCTAATGTCCATCAAATACAAACTTATCATCATTTGCTCGTCGTAATGAAAGACGTAGAAGCATAATAGTATAGGACATGTCTTTTTGTTTTAATAAAGTCATAATGCACTAACATATTAGGCATTTTTAAAGTAGTATTTGTGCGTTAATACTTACTATATTAAAATGCGATCATATCTAGGCATGCATTTATTTATGTATTTGTGTATGTATATACATTGCGAAAAAATTCCAAAACGTTACTGATTCTTTCCGTGGAACGTTGTGAGATTTCGCGGGTTTTCACCTACTTCCCCGTAAAATCAGGTATCTTTGCAAGACGTGAATGTTGACGTGAAAAATATTTTTAGCTACCAGTTTAAAGATTAACTGAGTGTATTTATTAAATGCATCGTCTTTAAGTCGATTACAGCCCCCCCCCCCCCAAGTTGACTAAACTTCCAATGAGAGCGAATTAGTCTATGGATAACTGCAGCTTTGCAAGAAAAGAATTGCTGGCAAGGAAAATGTTGGTCCTTACTTGCAATTCTGCCATGGGTGCAGTGATGTTTCAGGAGCTTTATTAATAACTCTAGAAGGATATACTTAATTACATTAAACCTACCGAATACTCCTTAAACGTTCTAAACTCTTTAACCGGCGAGATCTCCATATTCTTCAGAACGATTCAAGGATAATTTCAGGAAGGTTATTGAGTCTTAGAAGAAGAGGTTTTTGCAAGATATGTTACTAGCAGAAATTGAGCACATCAGCTGCCCATTATTTTCCAGGAACGTTTCTAAATCGTTTTTACAGTGTATGCCATTGTAACTCGTCAAAAAGGGTAACAACGTGAGGCTCAAGACAAGGATCAAAGATTCAAAAATTTTCAAGGATCATGAATATCCTGATTTCATCTTTATATGACTTTAATTTGCAGATACAGTAGACCCTCGTTTTACGCGGGTTTATTTTACTCGGTTTCGATTATACGCGGTTTAACGTTTGACACCTTTATTTTATTTTATGCGGATGAGTTTCGGTTTTACGCGGATGCGCCAATGCAAACAAATAACATTTTCCCCTCTTTCAAAATCCAAACCCCTAAAGATTGCAGATTATGCGTAATCAACTACATTTTGGCGTGCTAATAATCGAGCTTGGGCCACTGGAGACATTTTATGCGATTTTCTCCAGAGCACTTTCCAGAAGTAAACTTATTAAACTCACACAGTTCAGAACTCACTGGTAGAAGAGCTTTTAGGAGTGACAAAGGAGGCCAAAACCAACGAAGATACCGACGTCGGTGACGAACAACCAAAAACGTTCACATTGAAATTTTTGAGCCATTCCTAAACAGTAGAAATTATTTTTGGAAATGACGCAAGGGGTCATGGATGCGTTAATGCTCTACAAAGAATTACAGAGAAAAATTCTTAATGACTGCCAAAAGTCTATCACAGCCAGCTCCTCCTTATAAACAGAACACGAAATTAAGGTTTTCTTTACACATGTTGTGCATAAAAGTCGATATAAATACGCATTAAACTTATTGTACAATTAGTCATCAGAATGAAGTATTTTGTTATCCACGGAACCAAACCGTTATTTTAATACCAGCATTAGGTCTCAATTTACGCGGTTTCGATTTACGCGGCATTTCTGTGGAACGTAACCCCCGCTTAAAACGAGGGTCAACTGTATATCAGTTAAAACTTCAATCTTCAGCGAGATTTCATCCGTTTGAAGTGATGCTGAAGCTAGCAGCCTGCCTAGCATAATGCTTGTTTCTAGCGAAAGGGGGTTAAGTAAATCTAGCCATTTGCAAATAATGTCTTGTTTGAGAGAACTTGGATTAACTAAGGCGAGTTTTTTTTTTTTTAACGCGATGGCTTTTTTCTTTATATTTTAGTTTAAAGAAATGCAATTAACACCCCAAAAACGTCAATTCAAACTCTTCCGCGAACTTGCGCTACTTTAGGCGGTAAGTAGAGGTGAAGCCTTTGCACTTCGGTACTTCGACTGAATAGAGGTACACACCAAACTACAGCATGCGGTTTGTAATATTGTGTATCGTGTTAAATATTCATGTCATTGCAACGAATAAATACTTTTGTGTTTAAAAATTAAATGAATCAATTAGCCAACGCTTCGATGCACAAAAATGCAAATTACTGCAGACACGTGTTTCGGTGTTACAAGGAACATCTTTTTCAATACAAAGAGATTTGGATGAAAAGTCATCTGAGGAGTCGATTCCTCGAGTCCGTAAAAGTCGTTCCTCGGATGACTTTTTATCCAAAAGCTCACACTTCTTTGCATTGAAAAAAGTGTTTCTTGCAACACCGAAATGCGTGTGTGCAGTAATTTGCAATTTTTGCACATCAAAGCGTTGGTCAATTGATTCATTTAATTCATGTCATTGTTTGATAACTTTTACTTTAAAAATTCATGTTAATATTCGTATATATAACGCATTTTTTTGCTTCAGCCCTAACGTAACTTGGGTTTGTATGTGTGTGTGTGTGTGTGTGATATTAAACATTCGTAACTCCTAAAAATTGTTATAATTTTATTTTTTGAATTTCCGACAATGCTCTAACGTTTCAAGCTTTTTTTTTTTCCCCCTATGAAGCATTTATTCTGCACGGTTTAGAAAAGCAGCATGGAGCTCTAAAACCCCCTTTTCGTTTTTGTATTTCGCTTTTATTTGATATCGTCATTTTCAATCATCCGTTTTCTTATTCAAGTTTTGTCCCATTCCGTCTTCTGATGGGACCGCCGTTTTGTTTATGTTTTGAACGCGCGGAGAAGTCAGCCATCACGAACATTCGGCAGTGGGGGAAAGTAGGTCAGCGCGGTGACACAAATGGTGAAAGATGATTTCCTTCCCGCTGATATGTTCTGAAATAAGAATAGAGGCAAGAAAATGGCCGGCTCGCAGCTATTGGCGATTTATCTGCTGTCCAATTCGCGAAGTTATGATTCCGAGCAAATTTTCAATTTCTGGTTTAGAAATGCTGGGCACAGATTTCCGAACATCAATATGTTCAATAAAGAAATAAAGTTTTTCGATGCATACGTATATAATCTATCGAATACAACGCACAAAATCAGTGTCAATGCAACGTTAATGTGTGGATATATATATATATATATATATATATATATATATATATATATATATATATATATATATATATATATATATATAATGAGTAATAATTAACGTGAAAAACTAAATCAAAAATGATTTTCACAACATTTTTAATTTTAACCATGCTTTAAATGCAATAGGAGTTTCTTTTTCTCTCTCTCTCTTTTTGACTCTTTTTCAATATATAAATATAAATATATATATATATATATATATATATATATATATATATATATATATATATATATATATATATATATATATATATATATATATATATGTGAAAGGATAAGTCTATGCGATAAATGTTGTGATTATCTTTTGTTTTCGGTACTTATCATGTTATCTACAAAATTTTAAATTATTTTCCTTTTTATATGCGTTCTGACTCGCAAGATTCATTTTTGTGTAAGGTCGCAATTAGGATCGAGGGTGTTTTACGTTTTAATTGATTATTAGTTCTTTTTAAATCAGAAAAACTGAAAACGAACCAAGAGAGAGAGACTCCTATTTCATGAATAATAATTAAAGCATGGATCAAATTAAAAATGTTGTGAAAATCATTTTTATGCTACATAATAACTGCTACTAAAAGTGAAGTCAACGAGATAAGAAATTAAAAAAAAATCATAAATATAAATTCAGGAACGCAAATTTCGAATAAAATGTCGGTTTAAAGAAGCAAACCTGCATAATACGTTAAAAGATTTACGTTGAAATGATTCCTAGTATACGGAAAGAATTGCAAGAGTTTGAATAAAATAGTCCAAGGATTGATTTTTTTTTAGAACGAATATGAATATATTTGTCAGAACTTCTCTGGAAGTTTCTTTAATGGATTATTATTTGCAGCGAAGCTGGAAAAATCCATATGCGTTTCATTCCAAAGCATTTAAATTTTCATTATTTAAGTATCTTGTAAATTTACTTGAAAGAGCAATTAAAGTAAAATATTCGCTAAAGTAAAACTATTTAGTATTGAAAATTATTAAAAGTGCTGAAATTGAACAGATCTTATCATGAAGTTTAAAAGATTTCTTAAAATAGTTTTTGATGTTACCTGCTGGAAATGTATAATAGTTAGTGATGAAAGAGACAAGTTTCATTTTTAAATTTGTTTTCTGTTATCATTAATAAAGTATGAAAACAATTAGAAAGATATTATCAGATATATTTAAGGGGTCTGCCTGCGTTCGGAGTACTTTTTTTTTCAAAAAATTCAAATTTTGACTGACTGTACATTTTTTTTAAACCGAAGAGTGATTCAAACATGGAAAATAAACAAAAAAAATATTTTTTTTCTCATAATTTTTTTTTAATGGGAAATTTGAGCAAAAATTAAGTTGATTTTGCAGTTTACGCCAACCACTCCAAACTCATTTCAACTAAAAATATTTAAAAATTCTTTATAATGTAAGTTTCTACATTACTTGCCTGTGTTCTGAAGTAAAAACTTCGTGTCCGTCCCAAAATTTAGGAAAATATGGCAATTTTATTGAATTTCAGATTTTCTTCCGAAAAACCCTCAATTTTTCGCGGTTAAATGCCCGTAAATTTTTTAAATACTGACGTAGGTCTTAGATTACACTGTTAAAAATTCAGGAAGATTTTCTAGTAATTGTTACTGTAAAATGACGGACTAACGCATAGTTGATTTTTACGGTAATTTATACCGGAGAAATAAGCGATCTCAGCGCCAATTGGTTGCTGCGGCCTACCGAGGATACCGTAAAATTTTACAGTAACATTTGATTTTTACGGTAATGGTTACTGGCAACATGGATGCCAGTAACAATTACCGTAAATTTTCCGGAAAATTTTTAACAGTGTATATTTCAAAACATGGCTAGCAATCTGATAAACATTATTTGAAAAAATCAGATTGATAGGTACAAAAATTTTCAAGTTATGAGATTTGTCGTGAATGAAAATATCGAAAAAACAAGTTTTTCAGAAAATGCATTTAAAGATTTTCGAATCAATATTTTATATAATTTTTAAAACTAAAATTATCAATGTTAATAGCTTATACATTCGTTGACTATACTTGTCAATATATGTACTTTTCTTAAAGTTTTTCTCTTTTCCTGATTTTGGGGGTCTTCCTGGTCTTTAAGCTCAACTTCCGGTTCTTTCGACATCACTTTCGGTGTACTTAATTGGCTGTAACTTATTTTCCAATTATCGCAGAAACAAATTTTAAACATTTTTGGAGACCCAAAAATATATCCTTTTAAAATGTAAAACAAAATAAAAATCTTTTTTTTTTGATAAAAATGGTCATATTAGGGCATGTAGACCCCTTAACGTCTTTTTGAAAGGATATATAAGTTGGAAATACCCCTCAAAATATTATGTGTATTTTCACGCTTTAAAATTTGAATAAAAACCTAGCATGTGTACAATAAGAGGAAAGGCGATCTTTGCATTTTTTAAGTTTTTGAATTTTAATGTTTTTCTTTATTTCCTTAAATACGAAAAGATTTTTACGCCTCTTTTGTAACCCCTGTTAGCTCTTATTTCATCCCTGGAAAGATAATTGTGCATGGAATGGATCACTGTTATCGTATTAGTTGTTTTCACATATTTCAATCCTCCAAGATGAATTCAAATCCGCAAATTTGTCTAGAAGTATTTTCACACTGTGCAAAAATAAATCTCCTACCTTCTCTCAGAAAACAATTTAAAATAGCCCTTGATGCCTGAATATTAAAACACGTTAGTTTAGTATGGAATAGATCACTATTATGGTATTAGTTGTTTTCACTAATTTCAATCTTCCAAAATGAATTCCAATCCTCAAAACATGTTTCATGCCCTGTGAAAAGGAAAAAACAAAAAACACTTTACTCCCCCTCTCAGAAAACAATTAATAAAAACCCGCTATCTCTGAACTTTATAACAAGTTAGTTTAAGTGCATGGAATAGATGACTGTTACGGTTTTAGTTGTTTTTATTTTTTTCAATGCTCAAAATATGTTTACGAGTACTTTCACCCTCTGTGCACTGAAAAACAAAACACCTCACCCCTCTTAGAAAACAATTTAAAAGAACCCTCTCGCTCTTAATGTTGTAACAAGTTATTTGTGTTTCGAATACATCACTGCTATGGTGTTTGCTGTTTTCACTTATTTCAAACCTGCAAAATTAATTCCAATCCTCAAAATGTGTCTAGAAGCATTTTCATGCTTGTGAGGGGGGGGGGGGACCTAATACCCTCTCTCAGAAAGCAATTAAAAAAAACATCTATCTCTGAATGTTATAACAAATTTTGGAAGCAGAAATCTTTTATTTTGAAAAAAAATGTGCATTTTTGAATATGACGAAAGCTTATGTTTGTTGTTAAACTGAGGTAACTCGCACAGAAAAGCCTACGTTTTTGCATTTTTTTTAAAGTATCACTAGCAGAACTAAATACGTTACGCAAGGCCGCCGAGAGTCAAGGCGGGTCCCTTGCCAGTTTGGTCGCTGGGCACTCATACCCTATAAAACTTGTAAAATTTATACTACTCCTATTCCAAGCCGGGTCCCCAAAAAACCGGGTCCCTAGTTTCCGACTAAGCTGGCACAGCCATTTGTCGGCCCTGATATTATGAAAAATTTTCATACACGAAAAGGTTATTCACAATTCAAGGCGAGATTGATAAAATAATTATCATACTCTGAAGAGGCCTGCATGCGTTGAAATGGAATAACTTTTAAAATAAAATTGTCGTGCAAAATAATGTCGTGCGACATGTGCAAAATAAAGTTGTTTTCACTAAAAATACTTATGCAGTTAAAGAGTGACAAATAAATAGTTATGCAGTTTGCAGCGACTGAGGCAAAGATGCAAATGCGATTTTAGCTAATTATTGCTGTTATTTCGAAACAACAGTCTTTTTAAAGACTAAAATTGTATTTTTTGTTCTTCCTTTGAATAAAAAATTTCTTTCTAACTTACAATTGGTGTTCAAAGTTACTTTCAAGCAGTAAAACTTTCGAAAACTTAAATTATTGTATCAAGTAAGTTATTTTATTCCGTGGAAAAAGCTGTATAACTCGAAAAGTAAAGAATTATCCGACCTCAAAATACTATTTTTCTGAAAAATATAAACCTCGTTTTCTCTTCTCAGCTATAAATCAGATTTTCTCCCTTTAAGGTTTTTGTCTGTTTTTCCTCTCTGGAAAATTGCATTATAGCATAAAGAAAAAAAGAATCTTGGGAGCTTAACGTTTTAAGTAAGCCAGTTTGAATTAAATAAATAAATAACGTAGTTCAAGCTAACCTTTAAAACATTTTCCGTAATTGTTGACCATGTAAAATACTGTTTTCTTAACTCGCAGTTTATTTTCTCTTTCAATGGTTATGAAGAACGATGAATTCACAAAATGAAGAACTTGTTTTGATGCAAAAAACTATTTCACTCTTTATGCATTGCCCGGTCAAATTTTCCGTTGTTACCAATGCTGTGAAGTCGGAATGATTTTTTTGAATCAAAGATTTGGAGTAAGAATCTTTAAAGTTTCAGGAGTCTGAGTCCTCACTTTTTGTCAGAGCTGCGTAGTCGGAGTGATTTTTTGGGTGAAAGGTTTAAAAAGAAAGGAGCTTAAAGTTCCAGAAGTCTAAGTCCTTACTTTTGCCAGAGCTGCGTAGTCCGAGTCAGAGTGATCTTTTGGGTGAAAGATTTAGAGTAAGAACCTTTAAAGTTCCAACAGTCTGAATCCTCACATTTGTCAGAGCTGCGTAATCGGAGTGATTTTTTAGGCGAAGATTTAGAGTAAGAACCTTTAAAGTTCCAGAAGTCTGAGTCTTTACTTTTGTCAGAGCTGCATAGTCCGAGTCGGAGTGATTTTTTGGTTGAAAAATTTGGAGGAAGAAGCTTTAAAGTTTCAGGAGTCTGATACAGTCGTTTTTCCTCCGATTCCTCACTTTTTCCAAAGCTGCATAGTCGGAGACGACCCCCCCCCATATTCGTAGTCTTGGTCTTTAAAAAATACCTTTAGATTTCAATCGTTAATAAGTACAAGATTAATCATGCGTTAATGACGATTGAGGTAGCATTGATAAAGCATGTCTGTAAATAATTGTAGTGCGGAAATTTACCAGAATTAACGGGTGTAACGATACACGAATTTTCGAGTAAGTCGTATCATTTGTTTTTTTTTTTTAAACACTTTTGGAGGAACCTTGCATTGTGGTTTGTGTAAAGTAACACCTGCAGTCAAAATTACTTCAAAAACTGAGATAGAATTCAAAGAGAATGCGTAAAGATTAGCATTGACGCAAAGTTTCTAAACTCATATTAGCATACGAAAACCGGCTTTCGTGGCCAAGCGGTAAAAACTCTTGCTCTGCGAGCTGTCTGTGAGACTGGTGTTGCGGGTTCGATCCCACTCAGGTATTCTGGGTGTTATTTCCTCTCTTAGAGTTAAAAAATGCTTTGTTTGTGTCTTAAAATAAATTTCGAATTTGTTTCAAGTTGATTAGTGCATATTGGTCAAAAAAAGCATGAATTTGATAAGTATTGAATCAACGAATGATTGAAAGCAAAAGCTGTAGAGAAAAAAAAATTCCAAATGATTTCTGGTATGAAATTGCTTTTTTTTAATACTGTTATAACACAATTTCATGTATTGCACAATAATAATTTATTTTTATGCTTTCATAGAATGCTTTTATAGAATGAAATTATTAATTGATCATTTAATATATCTGGATAATTTAAATCACCGAATAGTTTACGAGAAGTATCAGTCAACTTACATTTAAAAATGGGTAATCGTCTAAGAAAGTTAGATGAAAGTTTAATTTTGCTAATGTGTCACCTTTCAAGCCATTTCTTTGTAAGCTTTTACAGACAACTGTAATGGAACCATACACAGAAGTTGGCGGAACGTTATGCAATAGTAACATAACCATGGAGTAACCTCGCACAAATGATATGCGACTTTACATCTACACCAGTTATGTCAGTTAAGTTACTCCAGCGCCGAGGAGGAAGCTATGCTGTCACCAATTTCATGGGGTAAGCTTGCACAAAATGTTTACATGGTTTTGCCAGTGACATCATCGGCCATGTGTAAGAGCATAAGCGCGATTGTTGAGATTTAGGGTTACGTAAAGTCATTAACTAGTACAGTGAGACAACATGGTTAGCCAAATCGTTGCTTCAGATGTCACTCGTGGTGTCTTCTGTGTCAGAAGTAACTAATACGGTCTCGTCTCAATCATGTTGGCTTATAGTTAGAGAGAGCTTATTTATGAATCCTTAAATAAATGCAGTCTTAAAGTCTAAGATCATGGCGTAGTTTCTTGACACTTTGGTCACACATTTGGCGACACACATTTGGTCAAAATAAAAGATTAGCAAATTTGTGACAGTTGCTGTTCCGATAAATTGCTTCCTCTCTAGAGGCACTTTACTGCGTTCATGAGAAAGATAGACTAGATTTGAACAAAGCAATGCGCCATTGGGTGACAGCAATCACGTGTCTGTCTCAGATAAGATCAAATTGATGCCAAGCAGATAGCAAAAAAGAATATTGATTTAAATTCCTTAAATTCCAAAAAATCCCAAAAAGGGGCATAGTGTCAAACCTTTTGGTAATCTGTTAGTTTTACTACTGGTCTGGACCGACAGCAACTCGGATAACTGAAAACTTGGATTATGCAGAGTTAACAATGAAATGGAGAAACACTAATGTTTTACACAGCTAAAAATGAAAGATATAAAATAGCGGAAAAAACGAGCAGACAGTTTAAACAAAAGTGTTTTAAAATTTTGAGAAAAGCACACAAAAAATAATCTTGATTTTTGTAATAAAATCACTTTGTCATTCTGTTTTTTAAGCAATCATCAATCTCCATCAAGAAACATATTAGTTTTCTTCTCTAGTCAATGAACATTCTCCAACTCTTAACCTTTTGCAATTTTGAAAATAGAGGTATCCGGAAAGTCCTTAGCACTGTTAAAAGATTCCCAGAAAAGCAAGAAATTGTCGTATGAATATACGGTTTGTACATGACTACGTAAAATTGTGTAACGTTAATAGCATTGAAGATTTTAAAATACTTCTGTCTTTCTGTTAAACCACGGATTGCACGAGATTGGCAAACGTCCGGTTAAAACGAGTCCATCTGAATGAGGGGAAAAGTAAAAATTTGATGAGCGTGTTCCACTCATTTCAATGAGACTGCTTAATTTAGAGGCTAACATACATCTGCAAAAGCTGACTTCCCTAAAAACTAATAGTAGATGTATCCATTTCCGCCTGTAAACCGGATGTTTGCCTTTCCATAAAATCCGTGGTCAGACAGTACTTACTGTGTCCGGCGCAGTCCTTTCAAGCTAGAACACGGAATGAACTTGAGTACTGTTTGAATGTGGTTTGAGCAAGAAACGGTGCACATATTCAACTGTAGCAATGAAACGTATTGTTTTCTGTTAATTAAAATGATTTAACACCTCACATGACGTTTTTTTTTCTTACTGTGACAGTACAACGCCACCTTTAAACCTAATTTGAAAGTTTTTCTTTTCTTTATTATTACACTGTCATAAAGAAATTCGCAAAACTGTGAAGTATTATTGTGCAAAGCGTGCATTCATATGACAGTTTGTTGCTTTTGTATGAATTTTTTTAATGCGTCAAAGATTTTTCGAAAACCCTGCAGTTAGTTTTAAAAACCACTTAGTTTTTTTTTTTAATCTATGGTTTAAAAGTTCATTGAATTAATCATGAAATATTACAATTTTAAGGTATCCTTTGCTGTTATCATCAAGAGGAAAATATATTAAAATATATCTAATCACGTGAAAATTTTTCAATTATCAAACATGTGCAACAAATACCTTATCAAATATTTTTATCAATATTTTCGTTATCTAAACTGAAAGGAGAGAGAGAGAGGAGAGAGTTTCGTTTCTCATGCATAGAGATAAGGTCAGAACGGCTAAGTTTTTCAGTAGAAGTAATGCAAGTTTATACCTGTCTTTAAACTTAACAAAGAATTTAATCGCTCATAACATCTTTTAAGTAACTACTTCCAATTCTGGGGTAAGATCTCCTTATTCAACTTTATTATTTTTTAGCTAATGTTAACGAAAGACTTCACCTAAAGTTATACAATTGCGTGTTTTGAAGTATGCAGGGGCTATTTAGTTTCATTTTCTGATGTTATTGGGTATTTTATGGCAAAAATTTCATTTTCTTTCATCGTCGCTCTAGATCAATAGTAAGGCAATAGTAATGTCAGTTTCGCAAGTGAAATTTTTTTGATTCGTTATTGGAGTTCATATTGTTTTTGTTTTTACTTCAAAGTAGTAACGTTGAGTTAAAATGAATACCCAATTTTGTCAACTTGAAATTGTAATAGCAGAACTTAACATTAAAACCTCTTTTTTGAGAAAACATTTGCAATATTTCAGACTTTTTGAACGGATGTATGAACAATTATTATTTATCTAAAGAATTAAGTAGATAAATATTAAACGAAAATATCATTTAGTACAAGCAAACAGAGTCTATTAGAATAAAGAAAAGAGAAAATTTCTTGTTAAGGTTGTAGTATATAGCTTAGGGTGATTTTCCAAAACTCAACATTTACCAATCATAAATTCTTTAAAAATAAATATGCTAAAGTTATTTATACTTGCTCTTTGTAGGGGAAAGGGACTTATTTCGACAAAAAAGAGGAAAGTCGCTTTTCTCATGCTACAATTCTCAAAAGAAGAGATTAAATTTTCACACACCATAAGCAGCACCAGAAGAGTGACAAAATGAGTTTTATCAAGGGTTATCAAAAATGTACCCACATTTAATAAAAATGTAACAGTAGCCTAAACCAAGAAGTAAGTTTATTGCTTGATAAAATAAAACCTATATAAAACCAAACCTCTCTTAACGGACACTCCTAAATAGCGGACAGTTCTTCGAGTCCCAGTCTCTTTACATAGGTTGTTCCATAATATTCACTTAGAACAGCTTTCACTCCAAATAACGGACAGTTATTTTAACAAAGAAAAAAAAAACTTTTGAATTGCTATAGAGAAATTTTAAACTAAAAATGAAGAACAATTTTCACATTAAGTTTTAATGTTTGTTAATTCTTTTTTCTAATTCAGAAAAATATTTACTTAATTCTAAAAAGTTGTATTACCGATAGAACTTTGCAAGATTCATTTGAACAGCAATGAATCAATGACTAAAATAAGTAGAATTATTATACTGCTATGTTTTTATTTATAGTTTTCCAAATTTACTTATTTTTTATCATACAATCTTATTTTCTTAAGTAATAAATTGGAAACAAATCTTTTTATTCTACTAGATGTATTTATTACCAGTGCTTTAAAAATAATGCCAGGCGAGTGATAGTTTTTGTGCTCGGAGAATGATTTTTCTTTTTGTGCCAGGAGAATGGTTTGTTTTTTCGCCAGGAGAATGACAAGGCCTATAACCTAGGCCCACAAGTATATTTAATGTGAGGAATGTTATTTTTCTGTTCTAACTTCTGAATTCAATGACACTATACGTGTAATTAATATATAAAAAAAAATTAAAACAGAAATGTTATCCAGGAGAGTGATTGCAAAAATGTCACGCACCTCAGTTTTGAACTTTAAAATGATAATAAAAACAGCAGGCGAATCATATAAGAAAAATACTCTAGGTATGCAACGAATATGTGATGATCAAAAATGCTGTAGATCAGCGGAATCAAAATTTCTTCTTTTTATCAATAATAATTGAACTAATTCCTAGGATAGGATAGTGAGATGAAAACCTTGGGACAAAGTTTATTGCAAATCTTGATTATTTAAGTGATTAAAAAATTTAAAACAATATTATTTTTTAGGCATTTATAATTAAGTACTACAAATGGAATTTAGGGAGTATAAAGAGGTTTTTTTAAAATAATTATAGTAAACTTGCGAAACAAATTGAGGCACACAAGGAAAGTTACTTTCTGGGATTAAAAATTTTTATTAGGAAAAAAGTGCATGATTTTTTTTAAAAATATGAATTAAATAACATCGTAAAAGTATTGCGAAAAATTAAAAAATAGGAAAAACTTTCTAGGCAAAACAATTCTTGTGTCATCCTTCCTTGACATGATATTGTTAGTATTTTGGAGAATCACCCTTAAAAATTAAAATACACAGAATACATTGCTATTTATGTTTTTATTTAAGAGCAGGGTAAGGGAGAGAGATGAAAATTATGATTGAAAACTAGGTCGCTAAACAGTTAAGAACTGCTGTTTTAAAGCGCTTTAACTTAAGATGCCCGATAAAATACTGATCTCTTAATAATTGCATGATTTTATAGTTATCTATTATATGCCACTTAGGTGAAAGGGGGGGGACACATGTGAGCACGAGGCACATGTGAACATGGTATGTTTTACTAGGATAACGTCAAGCAAAAAATGTTTAAAAATTCTCAAGTAATGTTAGTACCAGTCCTACTTCTTGGCCAAAATTTTGGAGGGAAAAACAGGTTATGTTCCTACGGTGATAGCTTTGTTTTAGCAGATGTTGATGCTATTCAATCAGCCCTCTTCACGTAAAAACATATTTTAAACTAACAAATAAACTAAACTTAATTATTGCATGCTATTACATGAACATTCAAGTAACTTTATGAAAATGTGTGTTTTTTTAAAAGTATTTAATTAAGAATTCTTTATTTTTACAAGTTAGTTCTAAAATAGTTAATGGGGTACTTGTAAACATAACATCTATGGGTACATGTAAAAAGTACCCATATCCTCTTCGTAATATTAATATTATTGTAGGTCATGATAAGTGTTTAAAAAAAAAGGGTAAATATTTATAAATATTTTTCTACAATCAGTTTGCAAACTTATTGTTAATTACTATTATTAGTATTATTATTAAATATTTATTTTTATTATTATTTCATTTTTTTAAAATTTATTTGTAACTTAATAGTTGATCAAAAGTTTAGTGTTATATAACGCACATTTAAAAAAAAAGACAAAATATTTTCATTTAAGGAAAAATTGAAGTTTAATATAATTTTAAAAGGAATCTTCTGTATGAAGTTTAACGCAATATATTGCAATAGTCTTTACACAATAAAATATTCTTTGTATTATGTAGTCCTATGAGTTTTTTTCTTGTCTATAAAGTGATCAGAACATGCTACAAAACTTTTATATTTCATTGCGAGCAGAATTATATAATTTGGAAAAAAATATGACACTCTCTGAACAATAATCTGACACGGTATAAATTACAAAACCCTTCAACAATGTAATGGGTAAATACATGTCTATTTCAAAAAAAAAAAAAGCTTTCCGTTGAAATATGATGCTTATCTTACATTTTTTGACCGTGTTTATATGTACCCCATGCTTGATCAAATGTGCATAGGGGCCCAAGTGAATAATTGAAGACATTTTAATAAAATCCATAGGGTAAAAAAAAAAATTCTAAAACAATTCCATAGTACATTGAAAAGACTATTCAATCATGGGGACATCTCTACTCTGAGAAGGTGATAATATTTTTTGAAAAATGAAGAAATGAAATTGTCCACGCGTTCCCCCTTCCCCCTACCTGTTAATTATGTACTTACTCATTTGTATTGGTTTTACTTTCACAGCAAAAAAAAAAAAAAAAAAATTGTAAATGGACGTAGCAAGGACATATCCTCTGGCGGAAAGTATTCGTAGTGCAAAGTGAAGGGGAAAATGATGAAATCTTGACGAAACTGTGAGAGTGGATAAAAGAAAAAATAATACAAGAGAAAAATTTAAATTTGAAATTTAAAAAACAAATGAAAGTTTTTTCTGCATTGAAGTTACCATAATAAAGGATTGTGGTTTAGATTAGACATTTTTCTTTCATTTTGTGAAACTTTTTTTAAAAATTTCGATTTTCTATGCTCTGCTTATAGTATAGTTGGCGACTCCTTGTTTCTAGAAGTTAAGTTTTACTTAAATTTTAGGCAATCTTTCCTATATTTTATTTAAAGTAAAAAGTACACGAAAAAAAACACAGCTAAAGAAAAGCTCATCAAAATGCATTTTATAAAGAAAAAAATCCTTTGTTAAGCTCTTTTACTCGGGTAAAAATAAAAACGTCGGTTTTCCGCGTTACTCAAACTGCTGCTGCTACTACTACTACTAATAATAATAAATATACTTTAGAAAATAATCAAAATTAAATAGATAAAAATGTCTACGTAAATTTTCATCATCATAAAAAAATAAATAAATAAAATAAATAAATAATAAATTAAAAAAAAAAGAACAAAAATCGTCTGCACAGCTCTTTCTGTTAAAACGTAAATGACTCCAAATTTACTTGTATTTCTCGTTGCCAAAATCAATTAAAACCTTGGAGGGAAGGAGGGAAAATGAGACGTGTTATTATTTCACAGTAAAAACGGGGAATGCCGAGTCAGAGTCAGACTGATTTTCGAGTAAAAGAGTTGGAGTCGAAGGTTTACATTTACAAAAGTCAGTCATTCTCCCTCAAAGTTTGCAACTCTTCCGGTGCTTGCTGAGTTGGACTGATTTTGGGCAAAGGAAAAGTAGCCGAAGACAAAAATTCCCGGGTAGTTAGGACCGGAGTCAGTCATTTCTCCTCCGTCTCCACAGCCCTATTAAAAACCAGGGCTTTGGAGTTAGAGTCGGAAGCTGAAGACTTTAAAATTCCAAGAGTCGGAGTCCAGGGGCGGACTGGCCAGGTCGGCTAGTCGAGGATCCTCGACTGGGCCAACCACCGAGTGGGCTACTTCAAGCAATTTTTTTTCTTGAACTTAATACATTTTAAATTCACATAACAAAATACCATCAAAAAATAACTTAAAATGGGGAAATTTAAAAACCTTTTCTATACACGTTTTTCCATCAAGTGCTTTCCGAGCTCAGTTTATTTGAAGCAAATCCGCTTTTAACTGCGGAATCTATATTTGCCTTAAAATTCCTCGTGGGTGCTAATGTTAGGTCTTTTTTGAACTGTTCAAAACATAAAAATTGAAAAAGTGTTCCAATGAAAAACATATTTTCTGTACATACTCTGCATCTAACGCTTTTTATAACAAAATTTGCTTAAAGTAAATCTGCCTTTAAGTTTAGGTTTGATTTTTGCCTTAAATTTCACCGTAGGTGCTATAGTTGAGTTTTTTTGAACTGTTTAAAATTTAACAAAAAATTGTTCAAACTAAAAGAATCTTTTCTAACCATGTTCTGCATCAAGATCTTTTTCAAACAAAGTTTGTTTGAATCAAATCCGTATTTAAATTTGGGATCCACTTTTGCCTTAAACTTCTTCGTAGGTAGTTTTTAAGCTCTTCAAAATTGAATAAAAAATCGTTCAAATGAAAAAAATAAATGTGGGGGAATGAAGTGTCTTGCCGAGATCTTTCGAAAAAAAAAAATAAAAGAAGTTCGAATCAGTCCGTTCACTCAAAAGTTATTGGTTGGGGGGGGGGGGGGTAGACAGACCGATAAAAATACAGACGGACAGACAAACCGACTGACTAACACATATTTTTCATATATCTTGACTTCTTTTAGTTTTTAAAGATTTTTTACAGATGCATTAGGGAAACGGCACCAGTAACAGACAGTCGTAAGTTTGGATTTAAACAATAAGAATTTTAGGCGGGTAAAACCGAAGTTGCTGCGACCCATGACTACGGTCCTACGGTGCAACCATCTAGTGTTATCAAAGTTAAATTAATAAGCTAGTTGGTATTTACAAGGCAGTGGTGGAAGGTTATGAACATCTACTACGAGGTCTGCTGGTGTCCCATGTTCATCTGAATTTATTAAGATTTTAGATCTAAACATAAAGAACTTTTGCACATTTTGAAGAGAAAAGGGGAATTCTGTCCATTACTCATCCTTCCCTCATCCTATCTGTTACTGAGTATCACCAGAATTGTCGGTGTCTGTTATTTGGGGGTCGGGCCATTTTTCGAAATTGAGCAAGTTAAAAAAGAATTGACTAATTCAGAGGATTCAGAAGTAGCCAAACGTTAGATGAGATGTAGTTGCATGAGAAAAAAATACTTTTGAAAGTCTAAATACATCAAAAGGCTCAGAAAACTGAGTTAACCTGACCAGGAAACATCACGATCAAGGAAATTCAAAAAAAAATCCAAATTGGTGGCATTTGAAAGAGCATTGGAAAACATGTTTATGGCACTGAAACTACGTGCCCTCGTGACCACGTTATCGAAATATGAGGTCTTAAAAATTGCCGAAATTTTTAGTAAAGTCGCCAAATTTAGCGAGTTTTGTTCAGAAATGTGAGGTACGGCGCGAATTCAACATCTGCATCTGACAAGACATTTCACTTCCATATTTGGTCACCACCAAAGCGCGTGAGAAATATCACATTAATTCTTTACTCGGGGTGACTACCATGGCACGGGATGTCGTGGCACAGACTGCGGCATTGAAATTTTTAGGGGCTTGTGTTCCGGGATATTAACGTGCAACTGTATAGGGGAAAACGCCACCGCCCGAAATACTTGTTTTATTTTATTGTAAAAACAATGGAAATATAATGTATATTGACTTCATATCATATTTTCTTTTGGCGAATCCCCTAGACCCCAAGGGGAGTTCTTTCAAACATTTGTTTCCAACTACAGAAATGTGAATGTGGGTGTGTCTTTTGTTGCTTTTCGAATAACTAAAAGTAATTTTCTCGAATAATTTAATGTGAACCTTCCCTCTGTAAAATGTTATGGAGAAGGTCAAGATAAAAATGTCTTTTAGCATTTTAGGTAGTAGTAGTAGATATAAGTAGATTTTACTTCACTAGTTTTCGTGATTATTATTATTGATGAAATATATTTTATTTCTGAACAAGGTTCTCATAAGTATTAATTATTTTTTCTTTTAGGTTCTGTGCAAAGCTAATTTGTTCTGATTTTTGACACTTTACTGTAGTAATAAAGCAAATTAAAATATACTGCAGTGAGAGGTTCCCCGAGCTTAAACTTTTGGGAAAGCAAAAATTCTCAATTTACCGAAAGAAAATTCAAATTTTGCCGAGCGATAAAATACGAGTATGCGCAAATAATAATGTATGAAAAGTGACTTTCGGGAGTTAAAAAATTGTAATTATGTCCTCTAATTTGCCGAACTGTCAGACGAACTTTGTCGAATAAGGAAAAATTTTTGGGAGGTCACAGTGGCCTCCCATCAGTGCGCTCCTAATTGCAGTCAACAAGAACGACCTCCTATTACTGCGACCGATCTGTCATAGGGTTCGAGCACAAAATCTCGTTTAAAATTCCGCAGATGTAATGATATTTTAGCATCCAATAGAACGTATTAACTGAATACATTTGAATATACCGTTCAAAGTTTAAACTTTTTTGTTATTCTTAAAACTGTCTGTTAAAAAACTGATGTTTAAAACTTTTATGCTTCTGCGGATGAAATATTTAAACTGAAAGAGTTTATTCGATGATGAAACTGTTTTGAAAAAAATATGATAACCGTAGAGAAACGGTAAACACACTTTAAAGTCTTTTTTTTTTTTGAAAAGTCGTAAATCTGAAGTCTTCAACAGTATCTAAATACGAAGAAAACGACATTTTTAAAGATTTCAAACCATGTTCTCAAAAAAAAAAAAAAAAAACGATTTCTGTCAGTTATTTCCAGTATGTTTTCCGTTATGTGTATCGTTTTCAAGTTATGTGTAAGCCCTCTAACAAGTCAAAAAAAAAAAAAAAAAAAAAAAAAAAAACTGTATTAATTTTTATTTTGCTTGTATTTGAATTCCCTTTTAACGTGAAACATAATTGGTAAAAGTGACTTCAGTATTTTTAAAGATGACTAAATAACATGCAATATGATGTGCATTTACGTTATAGCGATTTTCAGTTGCAGTGACAGACTTTTTTGAACTACAGGGGTTGTTGTAATGAACGTCGACTATAAAATTTTTGATAAGAATCTGTTATGAAGTAATTTCCGACATCGTTAGTTTTGCTGTGCAAATTTTTGACATTTATTATCCGTTGTTTTCTTTTTTTTAATTATTATTTTTTTCGATTTTAAATTAAAAATCAAACATTTTCGCTAGCAGTGGTCAGACAATAAAACTTCATGAATGATAATAACTTTTGAAAAAATAAATAAGAGCTGGGGTACTACAATCCATGATCATTTTCTTTCAACATCAAAAACTATCCATTTTATTTTCAATATATGAACTTTAACAAGCAAGTTTTATTTTACTTATTCATATTAATTCTCGTACATAATTATTAATAACTTACAACACATTTCATAACAAGAGTACAAACTTAAATTAGTTAAGTAAAACACACTTGAAATGCACTTAAATTCTGAAATGCATTATTATCACGATTACAAAGTTAAATCCTACGTTCAATTTCGTTATAAAGTTGTAGCTCCTCTGGATCAAGCTCTCTAGTTTCCATTTCACAGGCTTCATAGTTACTTTTTAATTTTACACACACGAGTAAAGGGTTAATTCGAAACATCGTTTACGCGCTTTGCAGATGACCAGAAATGGGAATGAGAGTCTTGCTAGACGCAGGCGATGAAATCACGTGGTATTTTCCATTTCTTGCCAAGTCTTTAAATTTGGCGAATTTTTGTAAGATTTCGACAGACTTTGACCCCCCATATCTCAAAAACCAAGAGGACGAGGGCACACAACATTTGGGTCAATTTTTTTTCTAAAGATACTCTTTCGAATGCGACCATTTTTAACTTTTTTCATGATTACTGAACTCGTAATGTTTCCTGGTGAGAGCGATGTCTTAAGCATGTCTGCTACTGGTGCGTTTAGCCTTAGGCCTTATTTCATGCTTTTTTCTACTTTCTTTTGTTTTACTGGAAAGTAGGCTGAAGAACCCGTGATCCGTATTTATAGAGGTCCCTATTAGTTGCAGTAATGAACTCTTCGAGTGATTAGCTGTAAATGTGTTACACCACTTTTCTCTGGGTAGTTCCAGCTTACATTTTAAACAGAAGGTACATTATTTGCTTCTTTTATTTGGAAAGTTAAATGCCGAATGTCATTGCGTGTCAATTTGAGCCACCTTTCTTCCAACATTACAAACTAAATCAATTTCAATATGTAAAGGAAAAGCAGTAGCCCTTTCAAAAATTAAGAAAATTGATTCACCCGAACTAAAAGTAAAACTTTTCGCTTTCCAAAAAGAAGTTCATTTTAAGGAGTTGGAGCTTATAGAAACTGCTTATAACAATGAATAAATATATAAAGCCCGCACGTATCCTGAATTGTTTTAAAATGTTTAAAATAATCTCAAACATGCATTTAGGTTGCACCAATAACTCGTTTTCTGCTGTAAAATATAAAAAGTTTCATTTAATTGCATATTTTAAAATTTGAAAAACAGGTTCCAATATAGGAACAATTTGCTGATCAAATAAAGGAAAAGAAGCAATTTTTTGTCCTTCTACATATACCATTTTAAACATATTCATATTCTCGCTTATGATAACCTTATTGCAATCAAAATGAAATATTATTTATAATATTCTACCATAATTTTTCTCAATTTACAAGTTTTTTAAGTATCAATGTAGATAAATGTAATCGAAATAAGATTTTAGAAGAGTAAAATACAAACCACGTTATAACATAAGCTACGTTTTTTGAAGACAGATAAAACATAATCCTCATAACCTGCAAACCTAAAGTTTTGCTTTCCATACAATCAAATGTAGTAGAAACCTTTATGATAGCTTTTAACCTTCAAGTCCAATTTAGGCGGTTTCCACGTATTAAGCTTATCCTGTGCTTTATGTATTTGCTATACATATGTTGCATGTGTGAATGGACTGGAACTTTATTTTACAGGGGGAAATCCCAAATTATTGCATGAGTAAGACTTTAACTTGCTAATGCAATGACCGAAGCAAGTACAGAGAAAATGGCAAACGATAGGGAAAATTCCAAGGAGAGTGAGGAGGAAAATCTTACGTACGATAAAAGTGGAATTAAAGGCATTCAAGGAGAATCATATCAGGCAAAATTACTAATGCTTTTTCTGTATAGAGGTATGAAATATGAGTATGACTTTTTGCTTGCAACAGAGATGGTTGACGCGGAAAAGTTTGATGATATCGTCTTTCGATACCTCGATCATGACAAGATTGTGTACCGATTTCTGCAGGCCAAGCATGTTGTTGATGAATCCAAAGTCATTCCAATGGAAGCTTTAATCAACGAAGGTGACAAAATCTTCGGATTACTAAAGTACTTCAACTCTTATCGTAAAATTGAAGTTAACCCAATATTTGAAAATACAGTTTTGAAGGAGTTTACAATTTGTACTAACATCAAATTTGCAGATGAGTGCTTAAGCTCTCTTGAGCCAGTTGAAGAAAACGATGATATTTTAGATTTAGAAGACATGCGCGGACATCGTTTTCAGTTTAAAAATCATTTTCAGGATAAAGGTAAAGTTTATGACCTCCTTAGAAAAGCCGCCCCTGTTAATAGATTAGCAAATCAGTTAGCCAAATGCTTCCTGTTTGATGATACCGTTGAAGAAGAAAATGTCAAGTACATTAATTTAAAGAAATATTACGTATTTTTAACGAGAAGAATTATTGACATTACGAATCAGTCGTTTTGCAATGAATTTTTAAGTCCTTGTGAAAAAGAAGCAAATGACATTAAAAAGTTTCGTGAAATATTTTTAGCAGAAGTTTGCCGAGAGACAAATAAACAAAAACAGTCGGCAAATAAAAAAAAGCCCTTTCTTGAATTGAATCTGGATAAAGATATATTAATCCAGTTAAAAAAAGCGAATAAAAAATTCAAATTTTCAGAAAGCTTTGAGGAAGAATATCATCATGCTGCAAATACTACAAGCTCAGAAGAATTTCAGTTTCAAAAACTTGATATTTTGAATGACGAAGAAATAACTGCTTTTTTACAAAAACTCGTCTTCGCAGTAAACCAACCGAATGAAGAGGAATTGGGAAAAATTATAGAAAGGGAAGTTGGTAAAGAATTTGCTTTAATGAATTCTGCAGAAGCAGTATGTAATAAATTATTTATAAAAATGTTAAATTGGATGAAAAACAACGAAGGTCATTTTTTCTCGTATAAAGAAGTATCTTCATTTTTCAAAGAAACTAGACGTGGGCTGTCTGTTTGGTTTGACGTTCGTTCACCTTCGAAATATTTTACTGGAAGAATCACGGAGCTGCGAGAATTGCACACCCATCTTCAAAGTAAGTCTGTAGTTCCATGCGTTGTAGGACTTGGAGGCATTGGCAAGAGCGAAACAGTCCGTAAGTACATTCAAGAGCACAGTCAATATTATGATCACAATGTGGTATGGATTCATGCCGAAAATCGCCAGGAATTGGAAGAATCCTTTTGTCGACTTGCTAAAGACTTCTTAAACATCTCTGTTAAAGACGAAAATGGGGACTTGAAAGACATGAGATCTGTGGTTGCAAGTGTTTATGAATGGTTCTCTAACAAAAAAGGTCTTTTTGTTTTTGACAATGCAACGAAGTTTAAAGCAACTGTTGATGAAGGTATTGATATTTTTCTACCGAATGTGCCAAAAGATTCTCTACAGCCAAGCATTATTATCACTTCTAGAAATCAAGAATGGGACGAATCTAAATTCAAAAAAATTAGCATTACTATTTTTACAAAGAATGATGCTGTAAACTTGATACGATTAACTTTAAACGAGAACGAACCCAAAGCAGATAGTTTGAAATTATCTGAAAAGCTGCAATATTTTCCTCTAGCGTTGCAACAATCTATCGCATACATAAAACAGGTTGATAAAGAAGTTTCTTGTATGGATCCAGACATAAAATTTACGATATCAGATTATTTGAAAGAATTTGACAAGAAGACAAAGGAATTGCTTGATTTCCAGTTTCCGGATGATTTTTGTGACACTTATACAAAGACGACGTTTACAACTTGGAATATTACAATAGACAGAATAAAAAGGGTTGAAAATAACGGAGTGACTGCATTAAAAGTATTTAATATTATAACATATTTTTCACCCGAAAATATTCCGAGTTTCTTATTTAAAAATTATGTAGGCAACGACATAAGAAAACTTGGAGCTGTACTGAGCATTTTAAAGAAGTATTGCTTAATAGATTTACAAAGAGAGTTTATAAATATTCACAGACTTCTGCAGTTGGTTAACAGAATTCATTTGGATGAATCGGAGGAAGAAAGAAGCACAGTTATAAAATGCGTTGAAGTTTTGGGAGACAATTACCCTCGTGGGCAGACTACTGAAGATTTTGACAGAATGCGAAAAATACTACCACATTTGGAAAAGGTGTTACTAAGAGTTGATGAAATTGAACATCGTGGAAAGTGTTTTCTGGAGGAAGGTCACATTGAAGCTTTGTTGAAGTGCTTAGCAATTTCTTATATTAACTTGGGTTTAATCTCAAAAGCGAAAGAAATCTGTGAAAGACGAGTTGAGTTTGCAAATGAAAGATTTGGAAAAAGTGATCTAAGAACAGCAGATGCTTTACGCTGTTTGGGATCCGCTTGGGGAGACCTCGGAGATAATAACAAGATGGAAATTTTAATTAAAAAAGCTGTTGACATATTTGAGGCGACAGATAGAAGTATCGAATTGCCGTCATCCTATTATGAAAATTTATATCGCGCTTTTGACCAGTTGGGAGCATCATGTCGTCGTTTGGGTAAATTTAATGAGGCCAAAGAGTACATGGAAAAAGCTCTACACATAACAGAAAAAATGCATGGCAGTGAAAGTCATAACTATGCTCATGTTTTGGCGAATCTAGCTTTGGTGTATAGGTGTTTAGGCGACCAGAGAAAGAACTTCGGCATGATATACAGATCTTTACAATTGCTAAAATCACATTACGGAGAATCTCATGTGCTCGTCGGTATACAATACATGAATCTAGGCATTGCTTACTTGGACGTCAATAAGCATTTCGAAGCGCTTAGTTTCTTGGAAACTGCTCTAAAAATATTCGAGAGCCAAGTTGAACCGATTAGCTACCACACTGGTAAGACTCTTGGTGCAATGGGAATCGTACTCATGACTATGGGACAGTTTAGCGAAGCGAAGGATAAATTAGAGAATAATTTAGAGATCTTTGAACTGCATTTCGGACCGGAAAGTGTGCAATTGGAAGCTCCTTTAACCACCTTGTCTTTTGTGTTAGGGTGTTTAAATCAGCGAGACAGGCAACTTGCTTTGTTAAAACGTCTGCTGAAAATTCAGACTAATTTCTATGGACCTCATCACCAAAAGATCGATGAAATGAAAAATCTGATTGAAACCGTTTGCAGGGGAGACCAATCCTTGTTTCCACGAAAAAGCCTTCTTAATGTAACTTTTAGGTGACAGTTTTGTATGTAAGTCCTAAGATCAAAACTGCTTCTTTTGTTTTACCCTAACTATCAAAAGAAATTGCGTATTAAATGCAAGTTAGCAAAGTTGTAAAAGCCATAAAATGTTTCATAGTTTAAGACATTATATATCTTTTTATTTTGCACACTTCAACAATTTATCTACGTCTTATTAGCATTCATCTGCCTGATGAAACAACAAATTTAATTTGATAGTTATCTATGCTAAAATTTTCACAGTATTTTGTGTTTTAACTTGTGTAATGAACTATAAAAACGAATCCATTTATTTAGTTTCGAAAAAGTATTTTTACTATCATATTAAAAATTTGCAATACGGATTACAATATTTTAGGCTGAAATAGATACGAATTTAGGTACATTTCTTTCAATTAAAGACAATGTAACCCCTTTTGAATAACTAAAAATAATTATACAAATGTTTTCTCAAAATTAGAAATTTGTGCTTGACAGGTTTCTAAAATAAACAATTCAATTGAGCAGTGGAGAAACTTGAATTTTTTCTTGTGAGTTAGGCGCTGGTGCGAAACATCTTGCATGCATACGAAGGAGTACGGAAATGGAACCATAAGGGTAAAGTACACCCCCCCCCCAACCGTAATTGAGGCGGGGCTTGCTTAGCATTCAAGCACCCAGGTGCGCGTGATACAGCTGGTTCTGCTTTTAAGATTATCGTTGCTTTCTTCGAAAACGCTTGTGTTCTGCTGCAGTGAATTTTGACGGAAAACGAATTTCATTTCTTCGTAATTTTTTGTATTCTTGAACTTCACTAAACATTTATTTCCCCCCCAAAAAACAGTTTGAACAAAATAGTATAAACAGTTATAAAACAATTGAGAACAACTTTCTACTCGTACTGGCTTTTTCATTTCGGCACTTGACTAACATCAACCTTACTCCTTGGCCGCATGCCCCATAATCACCACACCTTTCTCCGTTTGGCGTTTTTAATGTGTTTATTTCTGCAAACGAAAATAAACACAAAAGGACATCGTTTCAACAGCGTGGAAGACGTGAAGAGAAAAACAACGCAGGAACTCGCAGCCATTCGAATGAACCTGCTCGAATAATGTTTTTAACAAGGGCCTCGTGGATCAGACAAGTGTAAAAACTTTGTTCACATTGATTTGTATTCAGAACGATTAAAAAAAAAAATTCTGACAAATTCAAGTTCTTGATATCGATAATTGCAGCTAAAGAATGAAGTCCCCCCCCCCCCCTGCACAAAACTTTTAAAATCTAATTCTATGCTTCATAGTTTATTACTCCGTACTTCTGAAAGTTATAATTCTGCACAAATACAGCCGGACTTTGATTCAACTAATTCATCGGAACCGAAGCTTTTATACGTAAAATTGGGGTTACTCGTAATATCGGGGAGTGGAATTAAAAAAAATGCACTTTGTTTGTCTAAAAGTCTTAATAAGCAACTGCACAAAAATATCCGTTATTAGAAAGTGTACACTTTTTAATCAGTATTCTGCGACACACCAGTTAATTTGGAATTTCGTTATATGTACTGAGTAATACTATATTTTGACCATTTCCATGACACTTGACCTCTTTGGAATTTATGGAGAGAAGAAAATATTGTATGATTTGCAGCCTGCTGCATGATATATGTTTTTAGTTTCCATTTCATGTAATGCATTAAAAAAAGTAAGTTTTAATGAGAGTTTCATTATCGTTTTCTGCAACAGAATGGCTTCAGTGGCTGCCCACTCGCCCGTCAAACATTGCTGATTCCAAGAAAAGTCTTCGCACAAGATGGATCTATCATTTGGAAGACAATCCTATATTTCCTAACTCAAATGAACAAAAAAATTTTTTTTTCGGTTGTTAAAATAATTTATTAACTAGTCGACCCGTGCGGAACTCCGCACTGTGCTTCGAATTGTTTCACCAGGCATTTTGCTCTTAAAAAATTTTAAACAAAGAACATTATGAAGAAGAACGGAAAAAAGTAAGCGCACAAGAGAAGGCATGTAATTTGAAGACATCAGTAACAAAACCTCGTTAAATACAACGTTGTGATA
This sequence comes from Uloborus diversus, assembly GCF_026930045.1. NCBI lineage: Eukaryota > Metazoa > Arthropoda > Arachnida > Araneae > Uloboridae > Uloborus > Uloborus diversus. Next base: position 83,291,898 of record NC_072737.1, on the reverse strand, counting down.
ATTTGATCATAGCTCCCCTTTTAATCGTACATATTTTCAATGCAAACATAAATGTCATTAAAAGTGTGGCTGAGTGGTGACTCGTGAAAAAGCAATAATTGTGCATGTGAAAAAACAGGTTGTGTCAAATACAGTCCTGCACATGTCAGCATCTGACGGGAAAAAAAGAAACATTAAAGAGATATTTATTGGCACGTATTCGAATTGGCGCCATTCTAACTAACAGCCCGACACCCCAACAAACCTAGCAATTGCGCCTTCCTTTTCGAAAGCTATTCATTGAAGGAATGCGTAGTAAAAAACAGCAAAAAAGCTTTTTTGCCAAAAATAATAATAATAATAATAATAATAATAATAATAATAAGATCATGCATCTGTGTTTTGTCATTAACCAGCATGATACGATTTAAAATTATTCGCAAAGCATGGAATTTGATTAAAGAATGACGAAGATCTCACGTAGCGATTGAAACAAACATTCTAGAGAAGTAAGAAATTAGATTGAAAATAAGTGTTTTTATCTTTGAATAGTGAACTATTTCACATAGAAGGTTGCTTTAACCGTTACGGCTTAAATGCCCTCACATGTTCCTCTTTTAATCGAGCACTTAAAATTCAAAACCAAAACCAGTTGAACTGAGTCCGTTCTTAAGTGTAATTTTTCGAACGTAGACAAAATGTATTTTTTTTTCAGCAGAAAGCAGAGGAGTAGAAAATAATTTCTTGCTAATGAAGTTGATAATACTTTTAATGCTTTATATCGTATTCGCGCGAATAAAAAATTAAAGGTTTACTGAGTGAAACTCGTAGTTTTTATCAGGCGTAGTATTTTTTCATTTGTACAAAAGGTTGAACACTGCTATTAAAAACATCTACATTTTAGCATACAATAAAAATGTTTTTCTGCACATAAAGGATTTCTTTAGGTAAATCTAATACTTTTTTATGCCTACATTATGTTGAGTGGTCTGGATGTAGTCAAAGAACACAGTTCGATTAACAATCAACTTATCCGAATGATAACTGTAGCCTGCATAAAGGAGTCGAAACACCAAGTAGCATTCCCACTGCATTTATTTTATTAGGTGTGTATGTTATGAGCACATGTAATGCGTAATAGTAATATAAATTTGATATTATATCGGACAGCCCAAGCTTGCCCGAAGTTCAGATAGTTTATAGCCGAACGCTCTACCGAAAAAAACTTTTCAATTAAACTGAACAACTAAGTCCAGTGCTGTTAAGCTTTATTAAAATATGAACACACACACAGGCTATTTTTTATTTTTATTTTTTTGCCGAAAGTGACGTAAAAAATGGAAAACTGCATTAGAACTTTGCTTTAAAAAATGCATAAGAACTACAGGCAGCATCAAGGTTTTGAAACAGCAAGAGGCGATTTCGAAAACTTGAATTTTCGACCGTAAGTCTTTTTTTCGTCATTGGCCAGCCTGATAAGTTTTAAAATGAGAGGGGATTAATATATAAGATAAGATATTGATGAAAAATGTTTTTATTTTTGAAAATTTTTCCAATTTGTTATCGCAGACTGCTTAAACCGTTATAACTTAGATGGCAGCACGTGTTCATCATTTAACAGCACGGTTAAAATACAAAATAAATTGAACTATGCTCTTTTTTAAGCGCAGCTTTTCGAATGTAGTAAAAATGTGATAAGCTATTTGTTTTTTAGTAAAAAGAAGAAAAAATATATATTTTACCCTTCAAATTGAGGTAGTGTTTTATTTATTTGTACAAAGAGTCAAAAACTCATTAGAAGAATATATATTTCAATATACGATTTATTTTTTTTTTTTCTGAACAAAAAACAATTCTATTGTAGTCTGAAATCTTAAACCTGTTACTTATATTTTCGCTTACATTATGCTTTAATTTTCTTTCCAGAGCCAAAGCTTCAAAAAAAAAAAAAAAAAAAACGTGCAATTTCGAAGTAATTTAGCACAAATTTACTGAATGTTTTCATATCAGCATGGAGCATTTCCTTCTCATTAATTCTATTCCCTCATAGTAGTTATTAATTTAATTCAGCGTTCATGTAATGCGCGATATTTCTCTAATTTTTTTGATGCAGATTGTTCGGACGTGGGCCCGAACACGTAATCTCCTGGTTACGAAGAAAACGCTCTGCCGATCAAGCTACTCAGCTCTGTCGGTCATGGCGCAAATTAAAGTTATAAGTTTGACCGAAAACCTTATTCTGGTTCTTTAAAACAGGTTTTTCGGCTAAAAGAAACAATTTTTAGACCTTGGGTTTATTTTTCGTCAGTAGCCAGCACCATAAGCTATAAAATTAGCCGTAAATCAAAGGAATCGATCAAGAATTGAGGGAAATTTGGCGTAGAAACCAAAAACAGGCTACAGAAATAATATATAAGGATTCAGGGTTTATTATTCGGTAAATAGGGGTTATTGCCTTCATTTTAGTCGGGGAGAAAAGAAAAAAATCGCTAAAACGCGAAATTCGTTAAATAGAGGTTCGTTAAATCGAAGTCCGATTGTATTTTTTTTTCACACAGATTTTGTTTTCACCTTTATTCATTTATTCATTTTGTACTCATTTTGTGTTCATCTTTTGTATTCATCATTATTTTCTTGTAAAAAATAAAGTCTCCAAAAAGCGTCTGTGTGTTTGAACACTCAAAACTCAAGAATTACCCGACCAGTTTGAAAATAAGTTCGAAAAATAGTTTTTTTTATTGCAATTTAAGACTAAATTTTTACATAAATCTCCGAATATGGGGATGAAAAATTACTTGTACATATTAATGTTACATATCGTTGGAAAAAGCAAAATTTTCTGAGTTCTATGTAATTTGTTTCAATTTTCTAACTTGATTATGTCGGGAGTTATTAGCGTTTTACCTCAAATTTTTCAAGGCTTCGTTGGATTTCAAGTACTACTCTTCAATAAAACCATCAGTAAAAAGTCAACAAATCCCACAGTTTTCTTTTTTGCTTCATTGGAAAATGATTTTTTCTACCGCAGATCTAACTCGATCTTCGGTTTAAGATCCAAATTTCTATATCAATTAGAAAAAAGTTACGAGCGTTTTAACCTAGAAGAAAATCTCTTCTCCATCCAAGTTATTAACGTTTTACTTGGTGTTGCCATGGTTACTAAGGTGGGCCGAAAAAACTTTTTTTGGAAATCTGTTTTTGGATAGTGCGGAAAAGTTGCTATATGGGCCCGTTATTACCCATAAAAAATTTCGCTAAATTTGTTTAATATTTAGCCGGCGCTATTTGACCTTGAAAAACTAAAAAAAAGGGCAAAAATGCACTTTTTTCAAAAAAAAAAAAAGAGGGGGGGGGGGGGTCAAAAATAAAAGTTTGAAGCTAGTTTCAGCAAACATTAGAAGTATCTGTCAGTGAATTAGTTGAAATCCTCAAAGACTTTTATACATTTCGTAGAATATTTAGCTACGCTCCATTAAGACTGACACATGGGAAAAATGAAAAAAAAAAAAAAAAAAAAATTAAAAGTAGTTTCAAAATAAGTAAATCTGAAATGTTACTCAATACGTTACTTAGAAAAAAAACAGTGAAAATTCAATCAATTTTATGCGACATTTGTACGCCAATTTTAAAAAATGCACACACTCAAATTAAAAATAAGGACATCAGATGCTAATTTTTTAATTTTTGGTTCCAATTGATTCTCCTGGGTAATAAACGGCGCTCAACTGCTTCTATTATTCCCAAGATTATTTTATAACTATTTTTTATATGTTTGACAAATAGAGTCCTTGAGTATTAAAAAAATGTGAATCCTCTGAAGTCTTTTAAATGGGAGCCGGACATTTTTCCAAAATTTGTCTCCTCCCGATGCTTTATTTCTTCCAACATATGAGGACATTATCAGATGTTATCAAATCACTAGGATGCAAATAAAGGGAGAAGGAAGTAAGCAATCATCTTCTGTAAGTGTGGCCGCTGTAGTTGCAAAAAAAGTTATTGATATTTGGGAGCGTGCTTCCCTTCCCCTTGTTTCGATAAGAAGAGTGATTGCCATGATTTTATCTTATTATTCTAAATATAATAGCGCAACAAAAAATGCTAAGAATATAAAGACGCAACTTTTACAATCAAAGCTAGGCAAATTTAAAGCGGAGGCGACGACTTTGTTTGACATTTGTGCCTGCAAATGCGCAGATTTATATTCGTGTAATTGCAGAAAAAAAGCAAAAGTCCCTGATAGAGAAAAACATTTTTTAATTGATTAAAGGACAGTAAGAAAAATGGCTATTGGAAAAGTGGATAAGGTAAGAAATAATGCATATTTCGCTCATACTGAACAGCTACTGTTGACAATGTTGTTTAATTCAAAAAAATACATTCGGGAATTATCTGTTATGCGCATTCTGAACTCTCGAAATAAGAAGACGAAGAGCTCGGATGGTGTACGAGTTTTTAAGCGTCCTAAACTCAATTTTGAAGCCGTTGATTTAGTTGATTGGGCAAACTGTGTTGCAACAGAGCCACCTCTTACAATGCATCTAAAAGATCAACAATTGAAAGAAATGTGCAAAGAACGGCCTACAGACTCCACTTTCGAGAAATTTCCCTGTCACACGGAAGCTGTGAAACGTTGTGTGAAACTAATAACCGAAGCTGCAATAAAAATTCGTGGTGAAACTGCACAAGATGGATACATTCGTGCCAAACTTCAAGCTAAGAAAGAACTTCCATCTTTTGATAATAAGGGAAAATATTATTCCAAAAAATAATATTCATTATGCATGAGGTATTATAAATCAAATTTGAAGATTTCTTTTTCAAAATTTTATTATCTTTATATGTAATTCTAGAAAATGTATGATACTATTGCGTGATAATAATTGCTATGATTAATAGTGCTATTTTATTAATTAGTCTATGATTTAATTTTGAAAAATAATTTTCACAATGGTTTTTAAAGAAATTTAATATTTTTTTCATTTTTCTTCAATTTTTGATGTCGGAAAGGAGCGATTAGATGCTCATTAAAATAAATGAAGCATTTTATGGGCTCGAACTGGCTCATTATATAACATTTTCGGTGCATTCCAGCAAAATATTTGGAATTTAGTTTTTTAAAAAAAATTTCGACAAAAATTCATTTTTCTCTTTTTTTTTTCGGTTTTTTAGTGTCAAATAGCGCCAGCTAGATATTTTTTAATATCAAAGAAATTTTTTGTGAGTGCTAACTAGCTCACTACGCAACTTTTGCGCGCTATCCAAAAATTGATTTCGAAAAGAAATTTTTTTTGGCTTATTTCAGCCCACCCTAATGGTTACGTCCTTTAGCGTTTTAATTTATTTCTTCTAATTTTAAATTTTTAATCGTATTTCTTATAGCGTTCACCATCTCTAATATGTTGAACGGGGGAAATAATGCCTTTTAATCCAGGATTATTAAAAAAAAAAAGGTAAACCAAGCATTAGAGTGAAATGCTTGGAGCTTAGGTAAAATTATGAGTGCACGTTTTAATTAGAGAAACAGAATCTTTCTTTTTATTTTGGAGTGAGAAGGGAAATTTACATTTCCTCAAACTGTTTTTTTTTTCTTTTCAAACTTTATAGCAAGAGCATAACCATGCTTCAGCTTTTTAGTTTGAAACCTAGATTCAACATCCTAAATCAATGCGTTCATGAACGCATGTAAGCGAAAATCTCTTTTCATCTAGAAAAAAATGTCAATTTTGTGTAATGTGTTGCATCTGTTTTTAAAATTTCTATTTTCTTAGACTTTTGCAAAAGGCTGTAAAAATTACTCTAAAAACGACATGGGGCCCCCAGTAATTGGCCGGTCACCGGTGATAGGCACTTCTGACAAAAAAAGACATAAAGTAAGATTTGTACCCAGTCTTTTAAAAGTAGAAGGCTGTATGCCAACTGAATGTACATTTACTTCAAAGATTATAACTTCAATTCATGTTACTAAATGGTAGCAGTGCATAGAAAAGAGAAACAATTGTGACTTGTGTCAAAAAAGCTATTTTTGTTGCAAAAGCTTCTCATCTGGTTTCAGGGAAGCATGCACATAAATCCATTATAATCTGACTTAAAATATATTTTAAATTTTGGTTGACAAAAGTTTTGTTTAGTTGAAAGATGTTACTTTGAGTGGGTAGAAGTAAATTTTTGTCTCTTTTTTTGGTTTTTGAAGAAATGATGCACCAAAACTGATGCACCATTTAGTGGTGCTTTAGTTTTGCTAGTCCCTAGTAATTGGCACATGTGCTTATAGTCCCTAACGTGTTGTGAAATGTGTCACTAGTTTGATTTCTGACACTTTTGAAGCAACAATAGTATATGGGTTCTACTATTGATTTGAATTCTCCAGAATCTGTTAAATTTTTAAAAGGAACAATAAAAAAACAAATATATTTGTCATCGAAGTAAGACATTGCGACAGTAGATAACTGTTCCATTTTTATGGTCGCTTTGAATAATCGGATTGATGTTCCCTTTTATGTGAAAACAACTATTATTCGTAAAATCAAAACTGCATGCCGACTAATGAAACAGCAATGATCTCGATATTTTTTAAATGCAACATTCCAAATTTTTCTTTCTCCAAAATACGTTTTTAACGTCAAGATCTGTGATTTAACATTAATTTATGTGAAATTACCTACTTTAAATTAACATTAATTATGTTTCTTATGATGATGAACTTTGTATGTAATCTTAAAGTCTAAAAGTGAAAAATGAAGTGATTTTCCAGTTCTATAAACATGTGCCAATTACTGGATCACAAGGTATCACACACTGGGGTATCCGGTGCCAATTATTTTTGATTTAGTAACTTTTTATACATATGTTTTTATAAAAATATATATTTAAATATTGTTGCTTTCAGCGAACTAAATTGATGCACAGATGTGTATTATTTGATACAAAAATATTTGCAAGTGAATTTTATTAGTAATGAAATCAGAGTTTAGTTTAAGGACGAACCCTTAAAGTGCCAATTACTGGGGTAGTTACCCTAAAAACAAAAATTATCTAGGGGCAGCAAGATACCAGAACCATTTCCTAATTAAGTGATAGTAGCATACAATTGCTTGTCAAGGATTATTTTTATGTTTCAAAAGTTGTACTTGTCTAATATAGGCCTATTATTATGACAATAAGCTATGTGACAGTGAAAATACTCTCGTATTGGGTTTAAAAAATGAAAAAATAATGCATGCACAGGCACATTTACATGTTTATAAGCTGTATATTCGGGTATGTTGATCTAGAGACACTCAGGTGTGTCGGGTTATAGAACAACGGGATATTACTCCGTTGTTTCACTAACAATGATCTGTCATAATTTACAAAAAGTTGTAGTCATTTGAAAAATTTAGCATTTCAGAAAAAAAAAAAAACAGTGTGATGATATGCAATTATTAACTCTAATTTCTTAGGGACAGCCTTTTAAAAATAGCTCAATACGGATTTCAAAGCGATCAAAAACAAACCATAAATTTCTGCACGACAATGCAAACCGTGAACTGGTTTCTACTGCGTTAATTCTAGTTACAGCACGCAAGAGAAAAGATTCACGTGTTATCCAAAATGGTTAATCAACTCATTATAGAAAAACTAGTATGTCCGTTTATCATAATTATGCCAGTTTTGGTACTTCATTTCTTGCTAATGTTTAAAAAAATGCGAAATCAAAAAAGATATTTAATTAACACAAACAAAATGAATATGGAAAACATTCTAAATGTATCCTTTTAAATATCTTTGGTATGTAATTTTGTTATCATATCGAAGTGCTTATAGTTGAGGAATATTACAAATCATCAACAAGTGAAAATGAAAATATCTTCTGAATGATTAAATTTATAATTCTTATATAATTTGAAGACTAGTCATGCATAATTATTGTATCAATGCGTCTTCCAAATTTATATGGAAATAAAAACAAAAGTAATACATATCTAAATTAAAAAAAAAAACTAAATTGCCAAAAAAAACATAAAAAAATTAAAATAAACATCATTTTGGCATAATAAAATATAGTCCAGTAACATCAGCCGAACAAGCTGATGCGTGCATCACATGACTTCCTTTTACTCCCAATTTATTGTCATTTCCCCATTACTGGCAGTTTTAATGTGATTCAATAGTTTACTCTTTAAGTATCACCAACAGTGGCCAAATTGAAACCAGGTTAAAAAATAAAAAGAAAAAAAATTAACTTGAATTCTGAAATTTTGAATAAAAATTGTTTTTTGCTATCACGAGTTGCGACAGGGCCCTACTAATTGGGGGGTATTGTTTTTAGAAACAGCTCCTGTTCCCCCAAGCCTGCCCCTCCTCCTGGGCGGTAACGTATGTATAGTTGTGTGTGTGTGCAGGCGTGTGTGTATGTGTTGGCGCGCGTGCGTGCATGTGTAAGCTTGTGTGTGTGCGTAGACCTGTGTGTATGCACGTAGGAGTGTGTGTATGTGTGTAAAGGCTTGTGTGTATGAGCGTGTGTGTGTGTGTGTGAGCGTGTGTGTGAGCGTGTGTGTGTGCGTAGGACATGGGCGTCATTGACCAGGAGAAACGGATTCCAGGAGGCAGTGCTCGGAGCCGCGCCTGCAGAGACCGGTGCTGGTGTCCCTGGTCCAAGCTGAAAAAGGAACCAAACGCCAAGGACGGTCAAATGAAAGCAATAAGCAATCGTGATTGCTCAAAAAAAATCCGGCAAATTTGTCGCCAAGTTGGCAACAAAACTGGGCGACCAAAAGACTGACTATATATCGCCAAGTGTCCGCCAAATTATAACACCACTTGAAACGAAATTAACAGCGATTCCCTCCCCCAGAAAGGGGCAAAAAGACCCCTTTAGAAACATCAGAATGCAACCAAAAGGGGAGTTGCACAACTAGACCCCACTAGGAGTCTACGTACCAAATTTCAACTTTCTAGGACATACCGTTCTTGTGACTTATGCGACATACATACGCACGTACGCACGTCACGAGACTACTCGTTGTAATTAACTCGGGAATCGTCAAAATGGATGTTTTGCGTGTTTATACGTTCTTAGGCACTTAGCCACGTGTGGTCGAGTTGAAAAAAAAATTAAAAAAACCTCAATATTTATTCGGGGGTGGGTAAAACGGAAATTAAGGTCGATTTTTGAGTGAAAATTTTTTCGCGAATACAATACTTCCTTTTTTTGTAAAAGGAAGTAAAAAAGAGTGTCACTAGAGGAGTAAATTAAACCCCAAGGTTTTTCTTTACAGAAAGTATTAATATGTCTTAATATGTCTTAACCCGGACTTTTTGCTGTACACTCTGCCTTTTTTTGGGGTTAGGGGGTTAGAAGGGGGAATTTTTAACTTTGCTACAAAGAAAAGTGGAGTATCATTTCTAGCGTATAGCGTATTTTGTTTACGCTGAGTAGAATAAGATAAGACATAAGTTTGTAAGACACTTATTTTAGCAGTTACAATTGCTTTTTTACATGAAAATTGCCAAAATACATCACTTTTCAGAGATTGTTTCCACTATCCGTAAACTTCCGAGCAATTTTGCTCGCCAATGGCAGTTAAGAAAAGCAAAAGCCACTGAATTGTCAAATTACCCATCTTTTAAAGTCAAGTTTATAGGTATTCTTCCCGTAGTATTTTGCTTCAAAAGAGGGGGCGGGGGGGGGGGGGAGAGAACAGACATGAATCCACATAAAAATTTTGAGTGAAGATCTGAAGAGCGAAACACCTGTGTTAGTGTGTGTTCAGAGAGAGTGTAAAAAAGGGGGATCTCGATATCTGTGACGAATATGGACCAAAAGAACGCTAGAAGTTATCTGAATGGTTCAGTTCCCACAATTTTTTTACAAGAGTAGAAATTATAGTACCAATTTCAACTTCAGTTACAGGAGATCCAAAAATAATAAACTACTAAGATAGCCTAAAAATTATTGAAAGCATGACGAAAAATAATTTTCGGGGGAAATTTTCATGATTTGAAATATTCACGTATTTTTTCTCTTAGCTGTGAGTAGTATGATAAAATTCCACGATGCTATTGGGCCTATTGATCCATTGTTGTTGTTGTTGTTCCAATGAATGTAGATTGAGAAGAACCAATGATGAGCTTCGTGAATGCTTGAATTTTGAGCTGGCTTCATATCCATTGACCCTTTTTGATGAAATTGGGATGAGAAAGATGAAGAAGTCATATTCGTTTCGCAGTTTTAACTCCTTGAATACACATCCTGATTTTGATAGCGCACATTATATTGTTGATGGAGGATTTCTTTTTCATCAAGTAGTATGGCATCAAAAAGATTCGTTTAAGCAAATACGTGAGAAGTGCTTAAATTATGTCGTAAAAATCCCCTTTAGTCAAACCACTGTCAGCGTGCTTGATGGTTATGTTGACTCGCATAAAAATGTTAAAGCCATGGAAGAACTTCTGCGATGCTACAATGCAAATTCATCACATACTATTTTTGATGGAGTGATGACTGCGACCCTGAGTCAAGATAAATTTTTCAACAACGAAAACAATTAATAACAGCTTCCTTTCTTAAGTCGGTTAAATTAGATTCATTTCTAGTCCCACAAATCATTTTAAAACAATAAATATACCTATGAAGCAAACCGAAGATAATGCTGATGATCTCATTGTTGAAACAGCGCTCACGATCGCACAAACTGTAATGTTGCAGTTACTATGGGCGAAGAGATATTGATCTCATATTAATTCTAACTGCTAGAACTCCTCCCAACAAGGAGGCATTTTTTCTTAAGCCAGGCAATATAGAGTAGACACTTTACTCCTTAAGCAGTTTTGGAAGCACATTGAAAAAGTCCAATCTTATTTATTTATTTTCTTTTCTGGCTACGATAGAACGTATGCTATATTCCAAAAAAGAAAATCAGCAGCTATGAAATTGCTTGGAGAACGTCCGAACTTACAAGATGCTGTGCAATTATTTTATAAAAACAATGTTTCGCATACGCAGATAGCAAAAAATGACATGAAATATTTTCCAGGACTCGATGATGCACCAACGAAAGAGACCTCATTAGATAATTGTCAGTATCTTCGCTTTACTAAATCAGTTTTAAAAAATGAAGCGGTAAATTTAAGTCACTACCCTCTACTTCCAAGTACAGCACAACAACGTATTTATTATCATACACAGATATTGCTTGGCAACGACGTGAACCGTGAGTAATGAGGTTTTATTATGAAAGACAAGATGCTAAATTCAGTAAAAACAACCCCATATTCGAAATCCTCAGTCAGGAATAGTGAATAACCGAGCCGGAGGCAGATGTCATCTCATTGAAACTGAGAGTGCCAACAAACTGGTAGATAAAGTGAATTTATCTCACTAGCAGCATGGTGAGGTTCGACTCGTGACTTGAAGGCAAAGCATGGCATGCAGTTGCATAGCATGTAGTGCTGCCTTAGCCCCGGCTTAGGTGCGGTAACTTACTGCTAAAAATAACCAAGCTTTGCCTTCAATTCACAAGAAGAACCGTACGATGCTGCGGACACTCGCTGGTGACATCAATTTACTTTATCTACCAGTTTGTTGGCCTTCTCAACTTCAATGAGATAACATCTGCCTCCGCTTCGGTTATTCACTATTCCTGACTGAGGAGCTCTAATGAGAACGAAACTGCAGTCCGAGGATGTGTTAACCGGGCTGTCTGGTATATGGCATGTACTAAGTGGACAGTTGATGAATTAATACAGACAAGGATATGGGCACGTCTGAGTTTGTTCCTCCTAATTTTCAGATGAGATAATAAATTTGATGAATGTAGGAGCAGTTTTAATAAAATAGTGCTTTCTAAATTTATTTCCGATACATATTTGACTTTTTTTAGAATTGAGAAAGTTGTCTCTTTTCAAAAAAACTAAAATCAACAAGTGCATCAAAATACTTTTTTTTTTTAAATCGTTGCATTTCTTTCTTTTAACCTCGAACTTCATTTTTTTCTTAGTTGCTTAATATACATAAAAAAAGATAAATAAAATAAACAAATAAATAAAGTCCATTAATTTTTTATCACGTATAAAATTGTTTGTAGTTAGTTAACAACGTTCGGTTTTCCAGATGCGAGACTGAATTGCAAAGAGCTGTTTGGTGAAACTTGCTGATCATGTTTTTATCATCCTTTACATATGGTGCTATTTACTGCTTACTTAGGAAATTTTAGACTTTGCATTTTTATGAAGCAGTTAATGGAGTCAAAATTGGTATATTCAGTGTTTGTTCAGATTGTGTTACACACAAGACACAGTAAGAACATGCGTAAAGGTGCTTCGAAGTCAACGCGTAAACTTGCCCCGTCGCCAAGTTTGGATTTATTTTTAACGTGGAAAAAAAAAATTAGAGACATTTCAGTTCATACAAATGCAATTCTCATAAAAGGATAAAATTCTACTACTTTTCATATATATATTTTTGCTTAACTAAGTATTATTTATTTTAGTACAGTAAAAATAGGGGTCGGACCCAAACATCAAAAAAAAAAAAAAAAAAAAAAGCTAAACCTGGTGCAAATTGTTTATTACCCTCCCAATAAGAACAAGTAAAAAGTCCCACCCCATTGTGCGTCGGGTTTTTTAATGGGGGGCATATAAAAATTGAGAATTTTTTCAGAATTTTTAGAATAAATTTAAATGTGAGAATATTATTTTATACTAAATTTAAAAGCATAAAATTAAAGGTGTTTGACCCCCAAGAGGGATGACAAAACCCACAAATGCTACAGAGCCTCCCTATCCCCGTAAAGCGAAGCAGTACCCCCGAACCATCCTCCATACATTTCATACGGAAACATTATTTTATGCTAAGAAAATTGTTAGAAATCAAGTGTGTCCATTTTCCAAGAGCGATGGTGCACCTCCTCTCAAAGCTACCATCCCCCCTCTGCCAAATAAAATAAATCCTCACCCCCCCCCCCACCTTTTATTTCAAGTAGAAGTATTATTTCATGCAAATCTAAAATGCATAAATCAGGACTGTCCACCCCATAAGAACAGTAGCTCACGTCCCAAAACGAAATTATGTACTAAAATATTATCCCCCCCACCCCCTCTGATGATGCACATTTGATTAAATGGCCAAAAAAATAACGCTGAACTGTTTTTTGCTTTCAAATGATTTCTTCTAACCTTGTAACAAAAAGTCTTCGTTATCAAGATGTTTTTTGGAATCTAGATCCTCAGCAAAATCGTTATTGTTGCAGCTATGTCTAACACAGTTTGTGCATATAATTGAGCACTTGAGTCTACTTTCAGACTTTTCAAACATTCACTATATCCAATGAACCCCTCAGAGCAAGCACAAGATTTGAGACGCAGAAAGTCTTCTAGAACAGAAGGCTTGGCTTTGTAATAGGACTTCATTTATATTTCTGTGGTGCTTTCTTTACACCCATCAAAAATGACACAAGCTTTCCCATACTTACAAGTGACCTACACGCTGCATTGCTGGCATATTTCCATTTCCTTGAAACTTACATATCATTAACAAAAGTATGTTCAAGCGGGTATCTTCCTTCTATTACATATGAGGCAGTGAGAAGCAAAGGGCAAAATCAAAAATTTGGAGATAACCAGTACAAATGGTTGGTGAACCTCTCCTATATCTTGGGGCAAGAAATGGTCCTAGTAGACCTGGTAGTTGCTTCTATACAGCATGATTTAGAAAAAAAAATCAATGAAAGTCTACCTAGGATCTTATCTTTAAACGCGTTTTATTCAAAACTTGAAAATGTCCACTTACATCCCTTTGCTTCTCACTGCCTCATATATGACACCAGCTGTTCGTTCTGTGATTTTGGATGAACCTTTTGCTTCAGATAATAGTACTTTAACGATACAGGATTTCTTTCCTTCTGAAACCAGATTTATCGAATACTGATGGAGGATCAGCGCATAACTCGTACCAGAAGTTTTTAGCAATTTGTTATTCCATCTTTACTGTTCATACCATTCGGTGTAAAAGATGGTTTGGGCTTACACATCTTTACAGATAGTAACTACTCTCGTGACAGAAGCTAAAGACATAACTGCTTACCTCCTTTACAAAGAAATGCCACAAAATTGTTTGCCTTCAATATGATTTGATGTTACTACCCGAACGTTAAAGGTCTTATCGCAACTCACCTTATCATCAGCGAGCAATACCCATACCAACTTGAGAGGGAAGAAACTTCTGGGGCTTTAGAAACGGATTGAGATTTCCAAACTGAGAGACAAAAAGGTGTAAATATTTAGCATTCTATTGATGTATTGCTCATTGCTCTCATCAAGACTTGTTCGATCGTTGAATCACTACAGGTTCTAGACCACCTGAATTTGTCACTGCGTTAGATCGATGGATAGCTGATGTTTGATGTGATCAAATTTTTTTTATGGCATAATGTACTCAAAAGTTTCAGATAGAGTTGCAAGTATATTTCCGCATATTTAGCATAATTCACATAACCAGCTGCGTAAAATAGAGGAAGCTTGGTGTTTGCAAATGAGAACCCCCACCGACTTAGAGGGTGCAGAATTGAAGCATTGCCCGTCTCACTATTGGCAATTCCGGTTTGTCCCACCCTTACGGTGATGGCAAAAGATTGTAGAAAAGTTGAAGTAAGTTAATCAAGAAGAAGTAGGGAAACTTTGGTCAATTTGGACTTTTTTTATGCTGCACAGGATTTTTTTTTTCCAGCGCTCTAAACAGTTTAATAACTCCAGTCATAAATAATTTGGTTACTGAGCTCGCTTAGATCTTTTAGAATTATCATTCTGACATTACCATATCATTGTGAGGCATTTTGTACTTCGGAAAAGTTTAAGTCAGGGAAATTTTTTCGTGAACTTCACTGCAAATGTGCACTCACTGTGATTTTGGAATGTAAATTCAGGGTCCCCCCCTCAAAGCGATGGCGCACCCCTTAAGTGTGACGGAGTACCCATCAAGAATAAAAGTCCTCAATAAAGAAAGAAATACCCCTTGAAAAACTGCCTTAAAAATTCCAATGACGCAAAGCTGCTCCATGGACACACCCCCCCATTCCCCCCCGCCTGTACACCCTTGTTAATTAGAATTTTTTTATGTGAGAGTTTATTGTTTTACTATTATAGAGTGGTTTCTGCGAGGTTTCAGAATTTTTTTAAGTAATAGAAATTATTTTATTTAAATAGAGGATTATTTCGTCTCCCCCCCCCTTCCTCCCAAAACCCGACGCGCAAAGTGCTGGGACTTTTTACCCCTTCTTGCTGGAAGGGTAAGAAGTAATTTGCAACAGGTTTCACTTTTTTTTTTTTTGGATGTTTGGGTTTGGCCATTTTTTGGCCTAATTTTACTGTACTATTTACAATAAGCTTCAAAACGTTCAATTCAAAACTTATTCGACTTGGTAGAAAACAGATTATTCTTTCTTCTTGCTAGACCGAATCTCAACTGATGCTCAAAAACTTGTGAGAATATATGCTAGGGAACAGCATCAATCTGTTGTGACTGTTGATTCTACAGTTATAACTCGTTTTGAAAAAAGGGCTCTACGTAAACGTGCCCCGATCTACCCTACTAGGTAACAACAACAACAAAAAAAAAAAAATTATTCCGCTACTTATATCGAAGAAAACTATACAGTAGGGTAGCTGCAACAGTCACAGATATTCTTAAGACGTCGCTCTTGGGTGAACTCAATTGTTGGTACATATGGCTTTATTCAGGACGATATTAATCCATAGATAAAAGGCAATCAAGAACAGGAAAAGTAACTACAGTAAACAATGGAATATGCAACAACAAAAGCAACAATTTAAAATCAAAAAGGAATCTGTAAAGAAGAGGATTTCACAATTTTATCAGAGTCAAAGAGAAAGTCATTTCAGGAAAACCATGACAGATCGCGCATACCAATAAAGATTTCTGATTAGTTTTATTTCTTGATCTGTTGGGTCAAGTTTAGAGCAGGAGGGGAGATGAGCAGCATTCTTGTTGCAAGAACCGCAAATTAGACAGGTACTAGATGTTAAGATACCTTTCCTGTGGTGGTGCTCAGCCAGGCAATCATGGCCTGTAGAGAGCCTAAAAAGAGCCACAGCTTTCGCTCGAGTTTTGTTACAGCAAGTCCTCCACATCTCTTGAATTTCGGTCTAAGGTTTGAGTTGGCTTTGTTTACGGCCGTAAGTCGATCTTGAATTTGATTTTTGCAGAAATGAGCACTATGATTATGAGACCGGTATGAGTACCTGATTCACTAAGAATTGGACCGTTCCCTTGGCTATCTAGAGAACCTTGCTTGGCCAGGGAATCAGCCCAGGTGAACTCAATCTATGAGCCTTCTTTTGTATTTAGACTTTTTAAACTATTTTCCTCTCATGCAACTATAGCTTATCTAACGTTTGACTGCTTCTGGATCTTCTGAATTAGTTAATTTTATTTTTATTTGCTCAATTTCGAAAAAAGCTCCAACTCCCAGTAGCAGACACTGAAAAATCTGATGATACCCAGTAACAGACCCTCAGACAGGATGAGGAAAGGCAGAGAAATAGACAAAATTCTATTTTTTCTCTTCAAAACGTGAAAAAGTTCTTTATTTTCAGAACTAAAGCCTTGTTATATTCAAATGAAAATGGAACACCAGAAACCTCGTGGTTAGCTGTTCATAACTTTCCACTATGCCTCGTAAATACCAACTGGGTCATAAAATCCACTCTGATAACACTAGATGGTTGCACCGTATTCATGAGCCACACCAACATCAGTTTTACCGGCCTATAGAGCTTATTATTTAGATACAAACTTATGACTGTTTGTTACTGGACCCTTGTCTGTTACCTTACCCTACATATCAGTTCAGAATTTTAGCCACCAGAATTTATTCCCGAAAAGTACTCCGCTCATTTATCCCCAAAAAATTATATTGCTTGCATAACGACAAAATATTTGAGCTATTTTGTGTATTAGCGAAACTAAGCACTTTTGAGCGCCAATTCGTTTTTAGAAAAATTTCTTCCTGCAATAGTTTTAAAGTTTAATTTGTTCTCTCTTTTATTGATAATTAGACGATAAAACAGATGCGAAAGGATCATGTTGAAACTCACAAGAGCTTCATTCTTAAAGAACCTTTTGGATCAAAGTACAAGAAATAAAATGCTTACTGTATACGTTAATAAAGTGAAAGATTATTGCATAAATAGAAAATAATTATTTTTCGGTGGCAGCATAGAAGCGATCAATGTTTTATTACACTAAACATACGCCAAAAGAGACTTTGGAAAAAAATAGAAAATAAGACAATTTTCTTCTGCCTTCAGAAATTTGAAGACTTCTATTGACATTAAAAGGAATAGAGATACTTGAAAAATACATGGTATTTCGAACTCCTACGCACAATTCTATAAATAGTCAAAGCTTTGAAGAATTCCGCCAATTTTTCCGCGAAGTTCAGGAATGGAGGGAAATCTTTTAAAAAATTCTTTTAAAAATATTTTTTTTCTTCCAAAAGGATTCTGTTTTTCATTTAATTTCAAATAAGTACAGAAAAACAGCGTCTGTGTGCACAGAATAGCAAAAATTGATTGTTTTGTTCTTGAAAACAAAATGTTAATAATTACTATGCACACTTTTTAAGTATGAATACATTTGACTCTTGCAAAATAACATAATTTTTGTAGTATTAGATTTCTCGTAAGTAATATACATTCTAACGATCAAAACATTTTAAAACTTGTCATGTCCTTTTATCTTCGTAAAAAAATGAAATCTTACTATTTTTTAATTTCATTTTATTTCAGAGTGGGAAGGGAAATTTACATTTGCTCTAAGAGCTTATTATTTAATTTTATTGCACGAGCAGCGCCGTGCGTGTACAGCTAGCTAAATGTAACCCAAAAATTAACAAAACTGTTTGCTCCTGGAAGAGTAACTTACAAAATTGTCTCTCTAGGTCAGCGTGTTTCAACACTAATGCTTTGGGTTTAAATTAGAAGGTGATACTTCGTATCATATCCGATTCCCAAATTTATCTTCCATAACCAACTGAAATGAAATTATAAATATATGTATTTATGTACGTAACTAAAAATGTGCTGTAAGTACTTTCCAAATACAAAAGCGTTGTCAAAGTTTTAGTTCTTTAACATGAAATTCATAGCATATACTTAAAATTTGGTGAGCAGTAATAAAAAGTAGGGCATATTTAGTACTGTTTCTAATTCTTTGACTTGTTTAAAAAAAAACCATGCATGGCAAATACAGAGTTTGTTGCAATGAATGAAAAATGTTCTGAAAGCATTTTCAAAATGCAAAGAAGCTGTTAGGAGGAGTTTCTTCGTTGTAAAAAATTATAGCACATACTTACATTTTGGCAATGATACTTAAAATATGGAACAAATACCAAGAGAAAAGATTAATATTACTCATTTGACTGTGCTTTAATGCTTGAATGTATGCCAAAAAATTATTATTGTGTCAACTGATGCCAAAAACAAAACTAGATATATTTTCAGAAAATCAGCGGGGCATAAACATATCTGGATGAAAAGTAATTGATCTTTCTTGGGGATTATTTTTCTTAAACACAGAAAAAAATAGCTGTTTATCCGAAAAGACTTGATTACAACTCGAATAGTCAATGACGGTATTTAACAGTTTAATGGGAAAGACAGTAAGCTACGAATTTCGAGTTATTCGTTTTTTTTCACGGAAAAAACAGTAAACGTTCAAGCATTGAATGAACATCAAGCCACTTGGGAAAATGGTTTAGTTTCTGCAAGCGACGGAAGATGGCACTTGTAAGTAGTCCATGATACTTGACCCTTTATGACTTAGGGGAGACCGGGGCAGATATTCTATTGGGGCACGTATTCCAACGCGCCATAGTTTAAGTGTTTTTCGCTTGGTAGCGACGCTTACCGAACAGTGTTAAACTGCAGCATTGCGCACGCCTTCCACGTGATCCTCAGCTGGCTTTGTCTTGATGAGACGACAACTTTTGTGGCTTTTCTTCTGGTAAGTAACATGGCAAGAACTTACTTTTCATTAAAAAAAAAAACCATGTATGATACTGTTTTTGTTTTATTGTCAGGGCATAACTTTAAACTATAGTTCATTACGGTTCTGATGGCGTGATTGCTTTGGCAAATAGTTTTCATTTTCATAGTTAAATATTACAAAAAAAATTAAATATGGCGTTGGGGCACGTATTCCAATTCAATGCGGGGCACATTTTCTAATTGGAAAATGTGCCCCTGGCTCTCTACGAATGTTTTTCATGTTTTTTTTTTACCGTTTAACTTTATATTTTTAGCCAATACAGTGTATAATTACTGCATAAAACCACAATTATAAATATTTAAAATTAAATTTTGGATAACTACTAAATGATCTGATTTTTTTAAATAGTATCAAATTATATCCGAAACTGAATTTCATTCTCTAATGTGATATATCAGATGGAATGAAAATGGTGCGCAATTACCGTAAGAAGTCAGACCGAGGGAACTAACTACAAGCATTCGCAAATAAATGCAGCGCTTGCAGCAATAAGAAATGGATGCAGTGTTAGGAAAGCTTAGACTTTAATATAAATACGAGAACATTAAATAACTGCTGCCACAAGTTCATTAATGTTCAGTTGGCTCCAACTGAAGTACCTCAAGTCGAGGTGCCTCTGGCCGAAGTTCCACAAGCCGAAGTGCCTCAAACCGAATTACCACAAGCCGAAGTGCCTCAAACCGAATTACCACAAGCCGAAGTGCCTCAAACCGAATTACCACAAGCCGAAGTGCCTCAAACCGAATTACCACAAGCCGAAGTGCCTCAAGCTGATGGCCCTCAAGTCGGAATGCCACAGGCCGAAGTACATCAAGCCGAAGTTTCTATAACCCAAATGTCACAAGTTGATGTACCGTCAGCACGAGTTCCTGCAGTTGAAATGGTCTCAACTGAAGGCTTGTCCCCATCTGTTTGTTCACAGACAGATCAGCTCCAGACGAAGTAAACAATGTAGGCCCAACTACTAACATTTCGCACAATCATCCAGCCAGTTCATTTTCATTTATTCTCAATGAACCATGTCAACCACAATTAGGGCTACCAGAAGGTGTTCCTTCTACATCTAAGGACATCCAAGGTGAGCCTAACTCACAACCATCTCGCTCGCCGATAGCTGGTTCTTTGCCTCATCAGTATTTTCCATCCCCCGAAGAAATCAGACCATTTGAAAAGGCTGCCCCGAGGAAAGGCACAGGCAAGGGGAGGAAAAATGGAAAATCCGCCATTATAACGGATACTCCTATCAAAAACGGTCTTTAAAACAGAGCAAGAAGCAAAAAAAAAAAAAAAAAAAAGTCCAACACGGTCATTTTGAAAAAAATGAAAAAGGAAAGCAAACTGCTAAGCCTCAGCTATTTGTTGATGAAAGAAGGGAGAATAAGACATTTCGCTGGCTTAAGAAAAATAAAACTAAATATGCCAATGTATCAAGTGAAGAAGAAGATGAAGATTGTGTTTGCCTATATTGCTTCGACACCTTTTCTAACTCAAAGCCAAAAGAAAAGTGGATCCAGTGGATTCGTTGCAAGAAATGGGCTCACGTAGCGTGCGTCAAGAAAGAAGACTCTTTTGTTTTTTGTTTGCATTAACTGTCACAGTGATATGGAAGATGACTGACTAACTTTGATTATTGTTATAATGCATTTTAATGTAATAAATTATTAAGAATGTACCCATTGTACTTACCAATGAATTAGAATATAAATTTTACGTTGCACTCCATGTTTATTTTACCTTTATTATAAACCATTTAAACTAATTGGAAATCTTGCCCCGACCCAATTTTATATGTTAGAAAACGTGCCCCGGCTACGGGGTTGGTTTTCCATCGTGACTTGGTAGCAAATATATAGAAATTTCTTTGAAGGTTTTTTAATTTTTTATGTTTTAGTAATGTTAATACTTAGCCTAAAGTACAAGAATTCAAGGCGTAATCAAAACTTAACAAAATGATTGGATAAAAAATTAAAAAAAAAAATAAAATAAAATAAAACAAAAAAGGTTGGGAAACCTGCCCCGGTCTCCCCTACCATCTTCCCCATGTCAGCCCCTTAATTATGAGTGCACTATGAAACAGTACCGAACAAGTTATGAAAGACAATACGCAAAGGATATGCTTTAAAACGAAATAATTTGTGATGTAAATTGATGCAGAATATTTTGCTTTCAAAAATAGTTTGAATTTTGAGATTTTGAATTTAAATTATGTTTCTCACAATCACGAATTGTGACAGGATCCTACTCGTTAGGCTTCTTGTTCCTAGTAATGGTTTTCATAGCAACCATAATTTGAATTGAAGAAGTCCAAATTCAAATGAATTCCAAGGGCTGGATGTTGGATGTTTTGTGCTGGAAACTGTTTTAGTGTAAAAAGGATTGTGCAAAGTAGAGAAGAGAGGTCGTTTATAAATAATTCGATTCCGAGGCACATGGACACGCCTGCATTATAAGCATAGAAAATCAAAAATCAAAGGATGCAAATGGACGCCTACGTCATTCAACGGTCAAGTGAAAATGAATAAATAATTAAATTAATAAATTCATGATTGCTCAAAAAAAAAAAAAAAAAAAAAATACTAATTTGAATTCTGAAATTTTGAATCCAAATTATGTTTTTTCGCAATCACGAGTTTCGGCAGGATTCTACTCATTGGAGTTATTGTTTCTAGAAACGGCTTCTGTCCCCTCAAGCCTGCCCCTCTCCTTTGCGGTTACGTGTGTATAGTTGCGTGTGTGTGTGTGTGTGCATGTGTATGCCAGGCTTGTGTGTGTGCGTAGACCTGCCTGTATGCATAAAGGCGTGAGTGTATGTGTGTCAGTGTGTATGTGTGTAGAGGAACGCGCGTGTGTGTAGGAATTGCATGCCACCGGATTCCGGGGGGCAGTATTCAGGACCAGAGGAGGCGCGTCTGCAGAGGCCCCGATCCAATCTGAAAAAGGAACCGGAACGTCAAGGACGATCAAGTGAAAATAATTAGCAATCGTGATTTTCTCAAAAAAACCTTAATGTTAAGTCTTTCCCACTTTTACTTTGGTGTTGCCTTGTCAAGTAGAATAGTACAAAGTACATATTACCTTATTGTCTAAATATATGCTAATAGTATATATTTTCATTAATTGAAAAATATTTCCACAAACAAAATAACCTACAGTTTATTTTAATACATTAAGGATTAAATCTGGTATTAAATCTTAAACTTTCCTATGCTTCTAATAAAACAATATCCAAAGCATAATTCATCGTAAAGCTGGAAAACAACATCTGTTCCTGATGAATGGAAAATTTCCAGCTTGCATTTTTCACTCGAATCTTTAAACAAAGCACAGCTTCGTTTTTACACCGATGTAGCAACCTCGAAGTCATTTTGAACATAAGGCAACGACAAGGAAAAAAATCGTTCGAAGAGAAATATATGCATGAATAGCGAAATCTACGGCGAGCTATTTGAATTTCTATTCTTCAATGAAGATTCGGAATGCATTTTGTCGTATGAATAATACGCACTGCGACCCATTTTTTACAACATTTACAAAGAATAGCGTTGAGGAATTTATCACGGAGATATAAAGAAGCATCGATATTCAACCTCATATTCAATGATTATGGATGAGCTGTCGAACGAGATTTCGTTTGTAAAATGCGAAATAAGTAAGAATGCATTCAGCTATTTTTAACGAAATGGACAGTTCTTGTCTGAATGCTAGTTAGATGCAGAATGGGTAGAAAAAAATTACGCCCTGTTCATTGGTCGAGAGAATAAGGATTAGTTGTAGTTTGCTTTCTATGAGATTTTTTTCCCCGTTTTATTGTTTCAGTTCATCCAAACAAACAAACAAAAAAAAAAAAAAAAAAAAAAAAAAAAATCGCTTTCGGGAAGATTGAAGACCTTAAAATTTAGCGTTGATTACTGGATGTAAGGAAATGCGGGACAAAGTGAAATAGTATATTATTTACTCTGCTTTTAGCACCATCTGTCTGGTAACATAATAACTATTTAGTAACTAATGTTGCCTATTCCAGCCAGGAAAATGCTATCTCCAAGTAGCAAAGCATCTTAATATTGTAACGGATCCGGTGCGACTTCCAACTTTCTTGAAAGGACGACACAGTTCTTGAGAAAAACACAGGTGATTTATTTACACTTTGTACAGAAAAGATCGTTAACAACTGCTAAATTAATCATCAGCAATTAAGCAAATATCAATCAACACCGTGAACTGAACGGTTAAACACGTATTTACATTCAAATACGCAAAACAAAACAGCGAAATGCCTCGCAATAAACAGAGCTAATACACTCTCAGTACAAATTCTCAATCGAGACTGACTTTTTATCATCGTAGCGGCTTTTTTTTATAGACATCGAAAGAGACCTCTCAACTATTCCAGAAAATGCTACACCGTTCTACACTTTCTTATTTTTTTCCATTCACAAAGTTTATCATTCAGAAATGAGGGGACCGTATACTTCAGCCGAATGTACGGGGACTGTATATTCATTACAAGAAACTATTTACAGGTTACGTTGCTACAATAATTTTAGATGAAAGATAATTTTGTAAACGCCAAATTTAGGTAGATTAATCACAAAAATAATTATTATTTACAAAATTTGTAACAATATATAAACGGTGTTGTATGTGAGTATCTATCAATGTCATCACTAATCTTGGTGAACGACAGACAATTGAGCATTGAACCAGGTATCGATAGTTTCGTAATTTTCCTGTCTACATGTTCAGCTACGTGTTATAATTGTGTGCCTATAATTAGCGAAGATATTAATTAAATATTAAACTATTCTCCTCCCAGTCGTTCGTTCGGAATCACTGTTATAAAACTTCTGCTTTTGACAATTTCGTTTTTCCCCATCAAAGCGGAAGTGCTTTTTGGCAGACTGCCCGTTTCTCCTTTTTTCCTTAGGCCACCTTTCGGCCCAGCAAAATTATGTCCACTTCTCTCTGTGCTTTAATGTCTTTTTTTTTATGCTTTAATCAGAAGTGTTTCGATCATTGAATGGTTCGATCTTATGGTAGAGAGCATAGACATGGGAACCGGATTTCTCATGTCTATGGTTAAGAAACGCGGTGGACTGGCAATGGAATGGTTCTAGAGGTGTGCCGCACTGAAGATGAATTTATTCATTAACTAATTCGAGTTAATAGTAAAATGGGACTTAAAATGGAATGGTTCCAGAGATACGTCGGGTTAAAATTTGATGAACTGGTTATTAATTAATGCACCGCGACAGGCGGCAAGAACGGGACAAAGCCCCGAAGTACATTGCCAAAAACGGTGTGCACCAATCCGTCACAGGCGTTTTATATGAGCAGCCGTAGGCGGCTAATCTAGCCGCCCTGGCGGCTAGTATGACAATAAAGCATGCCCCAAAATTAACACAAGAATGGAAATTGCCACCATTTTTGCAGTAAATTGTTGAGAATCCTGAAAAATAACAAATTGATTGCTAAGAGTTTAGGGTAAGAAAAAATGGAGCGCCATGCGATACCACAACTTTTTTTTTATTTATTTTTTTTTATTAATGAACAAAATTTCGAAAATAATGGAAGTTGAGGCTGGCCAAGCAGCAACTCTTACTGGGGCTCGATATTGCGACACGATAATGCATTGGTGGTTGTGAACTTGTTTGCATAGAGTTTTGACTTTAAATAAACCCATAAGAACAAATCTAATGGTGTTAAATCACGTGATCTGGTGGGGTGGGAAGGGTGAATTCCGATCACCAAAGCCACACAGAGAGTAAACGACCGAGAATTGTCTCATGTAGTAGTTGAGTCACATTACTGTTACACATTTCTGTAGTAATTAGTCACATTACTGTTTCACTGGCTGTATGGCATGCTGCACCGTCTTTTTGAAACAAATATAGGTAACATCAGTAGCAACCAATTGCTGGAGAAAGAACTGTGTTATCACGTCGTGATATCGAGCATCAATAACAGTTACAGCTTGACCAGCCTCAACTCATTATTTTTAAAACATTGTTCAATAAATATAACAGATAATGATCGAGTAATGCTCCTGACGTCATAAACAATGAGACTCGCCCCACGGCATGATAATCTATATATATAAAAATGAATGTTTGTATGTCATCCATGAACTCAAAAACTACTCGGCAGATTTGGCTGAAACTTTCACCGTTTGTTACTTTTGGTACTGGGAATGTTTATAGACCAGTTCGAAAAAAATCCGATCGATAGTTCCTTTTTTATTCCAATTTAAATCACAATCCATTGGATAAATACGAATAAAGTTATCGGCTGCAGAAATTAATTCACGTGAAAGATCTCATTGATAAGAAGTTAGCTGTTGCCATTTTTCTTGAGTTTAACAAATTCTTTCTTTCAACAATGCAACAAATAAATTCTTTCTTTATTGTTTCATGGCTTTTCATGCAACGGGGGGATTTAAAACTTTTTCTATTTGATATTTTTAGCGATTGATTGATCTTGCAAACTGCGTGAGTACAAAATTTGAGTTTAGTCACGGCTTCACTTGATACCCGGACCGATTATTATGAAAATTGCTATATATATATATATGTATTTTTCCACGGAGAAGGTGCATAATATGGTCAGTGAAGCCACTCGCCACTAGGTGGCACTGCAGAGTAGCAACTTCTGCCCCGTTCAACCGATTGTCATGAAAATCAGTATAATGACGTATTTTTTTGTTGGCGTAGCAACGCGCGTCGGGTACAGCTAGTTTGATAATATTTTTTGACATGCATAGAAATGCTTTATTTTGACAAGGCTGAACTGGATTGGGTATTTTAACTGTTTTATTAGTAAGACTCATTTTAGGAGAATGAAGAAACTATAAAAGGGTCAACAATGAAAGTTATCTACTGGAGTTTAGGGTTAATCCACTGTATAGTTAGGTTTAAAATTTCAACTATTAAAATATCACCAAACAGGTAATTTCTTCGTTCAAATGTAGAAGATATTATCACCCGTCATACCTTGACGGGCAGATTTCTAGTTTAATCGCTTCTTCATTATTTTATGTACTCATTTTTTCATACATTAATTAACGTATTGATTCCTTTATTCTTTCATTATCTATTCATTTATTTATAATTTTTTTATTTACTCATTTATTTGATCAAAAATGTTTTCAATAATCAAATAGAAAGTATTTCATAAGAAGACTATGTTATTTTTCACTCTTTGCCATGACAAAAAATGTGAGAATTTTTCTTTCTTCTTTTTGAAGGTACAAATTTGCTGCAAAAAATAAATAAATAAATAAATAAATAAAAAAAATAAATAAATAAATAAAAAATAAAATTAAAAAATAAATAAATAAATAAAAAGTAATACTTCAATGCAAGATTTATTATGAAATCATTTGTTTGTTTTTTATGTATTGTAATTTTCAAAAAAAAACTTGCACTTTGTTTTCAAAAGGTAAGCAATCTTAACTACTTCATCTCGCCCCACATTCCCTTACAATGTGCAAGGCTTTGCGCAGACATACGTAAAAACATATTGGAGGGGGGGGGGAGTAATGATTTAATTCAGTGTTTGAAATTGATTATTGCTTCGCGAAAAAAAAATCAGTGCTGCTTATGCAAAAATTAATAAGGAAATAAAAAATTGTGACAAAGGCAAAAAAAAAAAAAAAAAAAAGATTAAATAAATAATGATGTAATGATAATAAAAAAAAACTACTGGTCGCTTTGTAACGTCAGTTTCGATCAAAAACTATTCATTCATGCAAATATTTATCAAAATAAATTCTCAAATGTAAAAATTATACTACTAAGTACACGAAATTATGAGTATAAACTATCCTAATTACTTTTAATTTGTTTAACTCATGCTCAATTTAAGTTTAGGTTTTTAAAGATTACGTTTCAGTTGCAAATGCAACGACATTTAAAGGCATTTCACAAGTCATTATAAATTCAAACTCAACTGCTACAAAAGCATCTAAGGTATTCATTATAATGCATGTTAGCTATGAAAATAGTACAAAGACCACTTTACACAAAACGCATTTAAAAAGTATTCTTACTTAATTAAAAAGTTATTATTAGTTTATTACTATTATTTCTTGATTATTTAAGTAGGGTTTGGTGGAGGAAGTGGTCATTGGGGTAAAGTGGTCATACGTCAAATAAATGGCTATAGCTTGGAAAAAAATGTTCGAATGAACGTGAAAATTTTATTTTAGAGCAGGGCAGTTAAAAATTACATTTTGAATACAAAATTTTACAATTAGCAAAATTTCATTTCGTAAAAAAAAAAATATTTTGTGTGAATGTGAAAATTTTTTAAACTTAAACACCTCTTTTAACTTCCTTCAGAAATTTTGTTTGTTAGAATTATAAACAGATTGACTCCACAAGAAGCTTCCTACATGTTTCAAGAACTGTTACTCATTAGTAGTTAGCTAAATTTAATTTAGATAATTTTTCAGAACAATTTAAATAAGATGGGGTAAAGTGGTCATAATAATAGTCTTAACGAATATTGTTCTTCTAATGTCACTTAATCTTTAAGTATAAGGCAAATATTAATTAAATATTAATTTCACTTAACATGTATTGCTTTTACAGTAAACGGGGTTAAATATGCGAGTATATGCGTATGCATATGCATATATATTCGTGTATAGGCACGTATATAGAGCAGATGTATTCACATAAATGCACCAATAAATACGTATATGGGTATCTGCAAATATTTTTTATTTATACAGATATACATTCGACTATACACGTATGCGATCGCTTCTACTCGTATATATACGAACTTAAGTGCTCAGGTAGACACGTATATACACGTACGTACTCGAGTAGACACTTACATATCAGCCCCTGATATACAAGTATAGAGGGTGAGTTTAAATTCTTGAGCAAATTATTAAAAGGTGTTAGAGGGGAGGATAAGAAGTAAGAATCATAAGGAACATATAGTCACAAATACAATGCTGACGCGCTAAATGCATGAAAAGCCAGAAACTGATGGATGCAAAACAGGTCACAAATTTATAACACAAAGACAATTTTGCACAACATTTTAGGTCTTAAGAAAGTTTTAAAGCGATTGTTGAAATTTGCGGCTCCGAAGCTGTAATGCATGCGTCGCAATCACAAATCACTCTCTGTTGCAATAACAAGACTTTTGAAAACTTTTATCAGTCACTGTGCCTTTGTTGCAATGCGTGTTATTAGATTAACTACAGGCCGTAACTTTGAGCCGTAACTAACTGCTCTAAATATTTCTTAAAAACTAAAACAATGAGTAAAATCATCTTTGTGCAACAAATTTGTGACCTGTTTCGCATTCATCATTTTTTGGCCTTGTGCGCATGTAGCGCGTCAGCGACCATAAGTTCCTTAAGATTCTTTGCTACTTATCCTCTCCTCTCACACCGCTTATATTTTTGCCCAAGCGCTTAGATTCACACTGTAGGCACACATGTATATAAGCGTATATTCTCGTATATATATACGTACTGGTGTTTACACGTAAATGTACGTATATACGTCCATGCAGGTATATAATTGTTTTTACACGTATGCATTCGTAGATACTCGTGCTTTCATAAATATATACGTGAGTAGACACGTACCAAAGACGCACTGGATGTATCCATGAATTAACTCGTGTATACTCGTATATGTATGTATGTACACTTATATATGCGTATATGCGTCTACTATACACGTACATACTTAGTTATGCACGTATATACTCGAGATACAAGTGCATACGCGCATATGATGTTCGTTCATACGCGTGTATACTCGTATATACAGGTGACACGTATTTACACTTGACACGTATATATTTGTATAGACACGTATACATTCTTGTAGGTAATCACGTATACATGTTTATATTCTCGAGTATGCACGTATATACTTGAGTAGGCATTTGCATGCATGTATCTGATGTATCCATCAATCTGCTCATATATGAACGCGTTTACTCATGTTTACACGACACGTTTATACTCTTATATACTCACATGTATTTGTGCATATACTTGTAAATATAAAAATAACCGAAATATACAAATATTAGAGTTATGTATAATGTTTTTGCATCTATTTTAAACTATGACCACTTTACCCCTTGCTATGACCACTTTCCTCCACCCCATGGGGTAAAGTGGTCATAAATACATAGGGAAAATAAAGTATTATAAAACTTCTTAAATCAATATTTTTTCCCCTAAAATTCAATGTACCGTGTTCTTCAATAATGCAATGTAAAATACCAACAAAAAAAAGTTGAGTGTTTAAAGAATTTATTCTATTTATTATCCATTTAAATTGAAAAACTACGATTTTATGACCACTTTACCCCACCAGACCCTACAGTTTTGACTAACGCAAAATATCACAGAAGCTAATTCCAACCTCTACATATCACACTATCATTATTCTTTGAAAATACGAAGTAAAATTACTGCTGAAAAAAAGCACAGAATCAAAATTAATTCTATTGTAAACGTCAGTATTTTTTCCTATTAAAATTTGAATAAAGTGTGGCATATCCCCTTATAAAGTCAGTATATTTTTAGTACAGATTTAAGTTTGACAGGAGATTGATTTATGAGATTGTTAGTAAAATCCTGCATGAAATCACGTCAAGACTTTGGTAAAAAGACTAGAAATGCATTTTACTTCCGGAATTTTACAATTTTTAAATTACAAAACTCAAGCTGAGTTTGTCAGAAAAAGGTGCTTTTGCTGAAGAAAATGAAGTAGCCGTTACTTAAACGCGCATCAAATTTCTAAACATTTTTTTTTTAATGCATATATGCTTAGATTTATAGCGTTTTTTGGTGATAGCAATAATGATAGATAAAGTATGAACATTGATAAAACTTTCAATAATGTAAAAATAAGAAACAAAATTTTAAATAACTTACAAAGTAGTAATATCGGTAATCATGCAAAATTTTTCATGCAAAATTATATAATGTCTATGGATTCTATACAAGGCAGCACTAATTATACTGTACAAGGTATTCATGCGAGAATCGATGAGAAATGTTCTTGAACAGAATTCCCATTTCAACGAGTAATTAATGAAAATGTCAAATGCTGACGCCAAACAGAAACATTTACTTAAACAACTACTTCTCCCTGATAGTATGAACACCAACAGCTAGTGAGATGCCGTAGAACAGTATAACAGGCTGTCATACTTCTTTGCAATAAAATTTCAGCTAATTGAAAATCAATTTCAAACTCATGTGTCCCTTTTTGTGGTCATTTACCATGCCTACCCGCAACAAAGGCATTTCAATTTGATTGTGTGCTAAATTCATTAAAACGAAGTTGCTCAACTGTTGAAGTTTATTTACGAAGATTCATTTAAAATAAAGCCAAGAAATTTCTTTTTACTGGCATTTTCGTTCAAATTTTTTAACCACTCACTCATAACATAAAGAAAGACTCAAAAAATAATTAATGGGAACGCTAGGCTTGTTTTTGTTTATAAAATTCATCAATGATTAGCTACTGCTAAGTTAAACACAGCAGGAAATCATCCTCAACATTAATCTTGTTTATACTTGCCTTGAAGAAACTTAAATTAGAAAACTCTTTTCAACAGAAGTAGTTTCAATTTCCGAAAGGTGCTTTACAGCAATGACTGCTCATTAGGGTGTATCGAAAAAAACTTTTTTCGAAATTCAAATTGTCAAGTTGATAAAACACTGCCGCTACAGACCCACATCCTACATGAAAAAAAATATCCGAATAATAAAAAAAAAATATTTTGGTGTCCCGCGCGAGGCCTAAGTTTTTAATTTTCAAAAAATCACTTTTTAAAATTTTTTTTTGGAATAACAGAAAAAATGTTAAAACATTTTTCAAGCTGAAAAATTTACACTGTTAAGTCAGGGTAAAAAGTGAGGAGAAAAACTATCATAAACAATGTGTAATTATTCCGCATTTATTCAAAACTTCCGTGATTTTCACAGAAAAAAAAAAGCATTTTACAAGGCTATGTGGCTCGATTAGAAATAGGGTTTCCGATTACGATCCCAAATTCTGCGAGATCTCGCATGATATTTTGTGGGATTAGTCCCGAGGAATTGAGAGCAAACTCCCGCAAGATTTCCAATCCCGCAAAGATTTTCAATGCAAACGTTTTTCAACTTTTGCCGCTTATAAAGCGAATATTTTCACAAGCGTCATTTAAAATTTGAATCACCTTCCTCGTATTTCTGCAAGAAGAGCAAGAAAAACAATGCGCCTTATATGATGAACGATGAAAATGAACTTTTATTCTCATTGGAGGTTTCAGTTTCATACGTTCAGCAATTGAGATGTTTTCAAAAACCGTCACTAAAATTTAAAACCCAGAAACTTGCGCTTCAGAAAAAAAATTGAGAAATTGCATTACAGGTTGCCAAATCCGCTGTAGTAGCCAGAATTCAATGTTGGAACGCTACAGTAAACTTAAGGAAAACACTCAAAACCTTTAATTTACTAAAAGTGCACGATATTTTTCTCCGAAGAAAAAACCAATAAAAAAACCTAACATTTTTTTATATAACTCGTAGAAAGTGCCTGCCAGAACTGGCCTCAAAACGTTAAGGTTCAACCGATTTTTTACCGTCTAATTTTCAAATGAATGAATGTTAAAAAAAAATTGGAGGATATGTGAATTAAATAGTTTCTTATTGAATTCGTCATAGAAATTTGAATAAGTGTATAGCAAAACCGATTTATAACAAAAAAGCAATCTTTGCATGAAAGTCCATTCTTGAAGAAAACAGAACATCACAGTGTTATGTAGTAAAATGCCATAGAAACAATACAAAAATGGGTTCTAATAAGGAATGTGTCTCCCCTAACTTGAATGCATTTGGCGGCATCGATTTTCCATGCTGTTTATTAAGTTGTCAGACACCGGAGGAGGAAGCGAAGGCCGGACACAGAGTAAACCCTGTTCCAGCTCATGTAACGACCTTCGAGGAGGATTTAAAGCAGAAACCTGTCTGCCAAGATAGTCCCAAAGATGTCCTATTGGATTCAGGCAGGGAGATCGAGCTGGCCATTCCATTCGTTCCAAGTTGTGGTCCTTAAGATACTTCTCAACAATCCGAGCTCGGTGAGCTCGTGCATTACCATCCACCAGAATGAAATCATTACCCATTGCACCAGCATATGGGCGGACATATGGATCAAGGATGTTATCCCGATATCTCAGACCAGTCAGAGTTACTCCATGGAACACATGCAGGTCATTGTGACCACCGAGCGAGATCCCTGCCCTAACCATCTCTATAACTGTGCCTTTCAACAGTTGGATTGATGGTATCTCGTGCTGCGCTGTACCCTCCAGATCAGAAGACGCCCTGAATCACTCTCCAATGTAATTCTAAACTCGTCTGTGAACAGCACAGAAGCCCATTGCTGCAGGGTCTAGGAAACATGTTCTCTTGTCCAACATAAATGAATCCTTCGCTGCGGTCCGTTAAACGGAACACACACAACTGGTCGTCTTACATAAAGATCTGTATTGTGAAGACAATTTCGCACTGTAGTAGCAGAGATTCTTCTTCCTGATGCTACTCCCTGATGAAGTGGTCTACAACGAGCTGCGGCACAATAGTGGTTCTCCTCCTTCGGGCCGAAGGACCTTGAAAACGGTCTTCTACAGGTGTTGTAACTCGTGGTCGGACTAGAACAGGTCTTCTGGACAGAGAATCTTCTGATTTGTATCGATCCCAAAGTCGCTAAAAAACACTACGAGACACATTGAGACGTCTAGCAGCATCAGCTTGAGACAATCTCAATTCCATCCATCCAATTGCCCGCCACCTCAACGAATTGGGCAAACGAGATCTCTGAGACATTTTCTAAACTCTTATTGATTGTTGTCACCAAAACTGACAACAACAGTTGAAAATCAACACAAGTTACACACTAAAGTACGAAAGCTTGATATTTGCATATTTTTTTCAAACTCATAAAGATATGTTTTTTTTTTCTATAAAATAAAAGTGGCAGCTATCGTTTTTTATACGGTTTTAAAGTTCGTTATTATCATTCGTGCAAACTATGCATTTTGTTGTTACTGCCATTTTTTATTGGTGAGCTTTGAAAAACAAGGTGTACCTTAACTTTTTGAGGCCAGTGTGTTTCACCTATCATTTTAAAAATTTCGGGGCCCCCTTCAGGCTCGGGTCAACAGATGCCCCTTCTCCCCCCCCCCGTGCACGCCCCTGGTCCCTGCCGATGTCTTTGTCACCGTGAAAAGCTGATATTATTAATGTGGGTGGTGCCTTGAAAATTATGTTGGATGAATTTGCTGACTAATCTGCAATATTTGGCGAAGAGGCGACAGAAACTTGGATGAAACACAAGATGACTTGAAGTAAGTTAAGCGGCTCAATGTTTTAAATGTCTCTTTTAAGTGAGAGGTAAAATTAGTGAAATTATATAAACATTTTTACTGAGACTGTGATTTGGTGAAACCAATTAGCGTTCACTCCCTGCTGTAATGAATCAAATAAACTGATACAATGACCAACGTTAAGGTAGTGAAATTGGATACAGCAGTCACAACAAAGACATTGTATTTGTCTGAAAATTGCAGTTCTTGAGCAAAAGACAAGTATGACTCCCATAAAAGAAGAAAAATATTAGAAAAATCATTAGAAGATCATGACGGTTGTGGAGATTTTTTGATAAATGTCCACAATTATTTAAACTCTGTAAAACTAACTGCTGTAGAGCCACTGCCCGTGTTTTCATCAATCGCATTATTTTATTGGACAAAAATCTCTTTACATCTCAAACGAAGCGAAAGGCACCCTTTTGTGTACGAAAGGATAGTTGCTAATTATGTGACTTTGCAGTACTCTACAAATGGTGTAATGAAAAAGCCTCCAGCAAAACTCACGCATCTTTTAGAGCTGTTGAAAAAAAGTAGTATGGAAAAAGCTTGATATTATATGATGATACACATATTCTATAAATGTTTTGGTGTTTAATTTTTTATACTTAATTCTTGTAATAACATATTTCTATGTAATAAAATGATAACGATGTTTCCAAGATCGTTTTATATCCTTTATTATTTTTTTTTTTAATTTAAACTTCACAAAACTAATTTTATAATGTAATCAAAAAAATAAAATTCAAATAACTTTTACCTATAAAAATAAATAAATGTGCCAAAATTTCTTCATTAGCAAAGAAATTTTTAAACCAACAATCGCAGAGAAAAAAATAAATAAAAGGTAATACATTTATATTGAAAATTCTAACTCGAACTTTTAAAAAAATCATTATTTTAGCGTACTATGCGAGAACTTAAATGCCGCATGAGAGCAAAACCTTTTATTTGACGATAATTCCCGGCAAAATTACTCACAATTTTTAACTTGAATTTTTTTTAAGTTCTGTTATTGAAAAATATTTTCAGAAAAAAGTTTTTGAAAAAAATTATAAACTTTAGGCCTCGTGCGAGACACCTAAATATTTTTGATTCGGATAGAATTTTTTGCGTAAAATGTGGTTCGGTAGTCGCAACTTTTTATCAACTTGACAGATTAAATTTCGAAAAAAAGGTTTTTTCGATACACCCTACTGCTCATTCATTTCACAGGGCAACACTCATTTGACACTAGGGGTATTTGGAACTGATTTCACATGAATTTGTCCTGAATTCTAATTCAAATCATTAGTTTTTGCCTAGAAGCTTAACTTTTTGAGATGCAATATTTTAGTGAAATATAGTATCGTGTCAGGGCAGTGAAGAAAAGCAAACCTTATCTGCAATATTATAACACATTTTTATGCCATTTTGATGTCGTCGAATAACTCATAAGATAATAAGATATGAGTTTCAAAAGGTCACAGAACTGTCTCTTTTGGACAGTGTCTTACTGCCCAATGTCGCGAAGTTGGCTACTTGTCTACCCTTTTTTTTGTTCTGTGAATATTTTTTAATGCACATTTTAAATCAGAGAAAATACTAGATGGGCAAATGAAGACCTACCGATGCGAACACAAATAACCCTTCAATTTTCTAATAAAATTATTTCTTTTTGCAGCTTCTAATTGAATTCTATAAAATTTATAATGGAATCATACAATACGCAACAGCGGGTTGGACTGAAAATGAAAGATTAATTAATAAAATTGAAGCGACTGAAAATAAAAGACCACAGTATTTGAGATTGGTACGGGTTATTTGCACCATCCAGTATATTCCGTAAAAGTTGTTTTTCTGCTAGTGGTACGTCAATGCATAGAAAACATATACTTCCTTATACAATGTTACTAGACTATATTTTACTTTTTGATGTCGTCAGATCACGGATCAAAAGTAAAATATACTTATTTTTATACAAGAGGTTTTTTTTTTAATTGCCAAATGTCACTAATATAGCTGTTTGGTGATCGGTATTTTGCTACTATGCACGTACCTGTATGTAGCTAGAACAGTTTTAGAAATGCTACGCGCACTCTCGGCAATTGCAAAATCATTAGAACTATTTTGTTGTTTGAGACGATTATTTCCCCACTCTGTCAGAAACCCATGCTCAAATCTCGCGAACTTTTCGCCAATTTGGCAAAAAGTTTGTTCGGCGAATTTTCACGAAACCATTTCTTCAAATACGATGAAAATTTCGAGAGATTTCAAGATGCATTCCCGAGAATGAGTAAATTTTGTAAAAGAAGTCTCTCAGTCAGTACCCAGTCAATGCAGAGAAAAGTATATGTTTTTATAGTATTTTAGTACAGTCAATCCTCATTAATCCGGACCCTCTTAAACCGAACAGCTTTTACTGTGCACAGTCGTATATGGGTATAGTCGTATCGAGGTAATTATGTACCTCGGCTCAATTTATAGGTAATTTTGTTAAACCCATACTCTCATTAACTCAGACGACCTGGGTCTAATACTGGTTCACCTTAATGATATTCTACTGTTCGTACACTGCTTGACAATTGCTAAGGAACAAGTGATTTATGCAAATTTGTACCTCAACCACCTGGCCAATGGAAATAAATTCAAGCTCAGATGGCGTGGTAGACCAAGACTCGTTATCTGTATAAAAGACAGTGCATACACGCTCAAGATTCGTACGGAAATTCACGCTGTTTGTTTTTTAACAAAAATAGTGCTGGATGTTAAAAAAGGTTTTTCTCTGAAATTCTGTTTGGTTCTTGAAATACTGAAAAGTAAAATGTCAGCAAGACATCATTTGAGTATCTACGGTCGTGGACGAGCCGTTAGACGACTAGAATCAGATCAAAGTGTCACCACTGTGGCTGCTGCAATGGGTGTATCAAAAAGTGCCATCTTCCCGATTAAAGAAGGCCGCTGAAGGTGGAAATGCTTTGCAAAAGCATGCTGGGGGGGGGGGGGGTCGTGGTAGAAACACCACACCTTCAGAGGATCGCTATGTAGCAAAAAGGAACAGAAATTTCACTCCTGGACAGACAGCTACAAATCTAACAACCGCTACCGGTACGCATGTTACTGCAAGAACCGTCTCACGGCGAGTAAATAATGTTGGTTTGTGTGCACGGAAGCCCGTACGTTGCATCTAAGTTCAACCACGCCATCGTCGAGAGGGATTACGCTGGTGTAAAGAACATGTTGTGGGATCGTCAAAATTGGTCTAGAGTGATGTTCTCTGACGAATCTCGTTTCAATGTGACAAGTGATTCTGGTCACCAACTACTGTGGAGAGAGCGTGGAACACGTTATGCACAAAAAATTTGTTTGCGAACGTGATCGGTACGGCCCAGGCGTCATGGTGTGGGCAGGCATCATGCACAATGGCAGGACATCGCTTCACATTTTTGAATAAGAAAGCGATACGTCGCAAATGTATTGCAAAGATGCTACTCTGGACCATGTTCGTCTTTTTAGGGGCGCTGTAGGTCTAGACTTTCTCTTTACGGACGACGATACACGGCCACCCTGGAGCATTGAAGTGTCAGACACACTGCAAAAAGAAAACATTCTCCGTATGCAGTGGCCTGCTTACTTTCCCGACTTAAATCCAATTGAACTTGCTTGGGAGGCTCTTGGCAGACGTGTTGCACGAAGAACCGTCCCTCCCGAAACAGTGCAAGAACTCAAATCTGCATTGAGAGAGGAGTAGGAAAACATCCCCCAAGCACTCCTCAATGATTAATGGGGAGTATGGAAAACAGATGTAAATTGTGCTTTAGTGTCCTTGGTAATCATACATCATATTAAGGTACTCATGTCTCCATCATTCTGACCTAGATCATTTTTTTTGTTGTTGTATGAAAATCATCCAAGTAGGATTATTTTTTTATTTTTAAGTTTTTACTTCATTGATGCAGCAATATCTGTATTATTTTGTACTTATAATAAAGGCACACCCTCCCTACTAACTATATATTTCGTTCTGTTTCTTTAATCATTATCTATTCTTAACTATTCCAAAAAACGTAATTGGTCCTTAGCAATTGTCAAGCAGTGTATTTATGTATTTTGTGGTAGTTAGACCCCGAGTCAGCCCTGAGTTTTGAAAGGTCAAGTCAAGACTCGAATATTAGTTCCATTTTCAATAGGCGTTGAATTTTATCAAATATTAAACTTCACTGAAATTCCTTTGACTAAGTTCTATTTTAAGAAGTAATTCTTTGAAGCACTTAAATAAATCTTACTTTACACATCATGATTTAAAAAGAAAAGATATTCATAGAAATTTATAGCTCGAGAGCAAATATTCAGAGAAAACGATTAAAGACGACATCTTCTTCTTTTTTTGCTGGTTCGCTATTTTGAACAATGTTATCGCCATTTTTACTCATTTATTTAAACACAATCAAATAAAATTTCTCTGCCAACGATCGAGGAACTGGACATGGCATGTAAATTTTATGTTATGCAAATGAAAAAGCATACTGTCTGATTTCCTTAGCTGCGACCTAGCGCCAATTTGCGCATGCGTCAGGGCTGCTCTGATTTTATCAAAGGGAAGGAAACCCGGAAGTAAAAAGCGCAAAATAACGTGTTCAGCAGTTCTTCCAAAGTAGCGCAGAAAAAGAGAGACAGCAAGTGCGAGCAGAAAGTGCCCATCCTCAACCTATCGCCCCTTTTTAAAATAGAAACTATCCTGAGTGGTAATCTTTGCTTTGGAGAACGAACTGTAAATGTGCAGTGAGGTCGTTTCCTAAATTTTAAAAGTATTTTTTTCTGAAAGAGCATGATAAAAAATGTAGAATCTGACCATTTTGTAAATTAATTTCTTTAAGTTTAATATTTTCAAAAAAATACTTTAATCGGTGCTCTTTCATCGTTTAACGCTTCTGCGGATGACATGACAAATGATGAAATAACATTCAGAGTTGCCATTCACGGTCCAAAATATTTAATTATCATCTTTTTTTTTGGCCACTAGAGGGCGCCTGTGATGCAGGGAGTGCTATTGCTGCTAATTTGATAAGTGTTTTTTTACTATAATTTTTCATTATTGCTGTCTAGTTTTAGGTTTTTTTACTTCACTTTATCATGTAATTTAGTTTTATTGTGTTTTGGGGGCTCATTTTTTGCTTTTATTGTATTCTTGAAGTGTTTTTGCATTTTTTGGAGCTAAGCCTAACATGTGGTGATCTCCTGGTTTTTTATTTTGTGTGCTGTATTGGGTGTAGCAACTCTGTTTATTTACTGCTGTTTTTAGTATTTATTCTGTGTTTTTTTGCATTTTTATCTTTCTGTTTTGCCTTTTGGAACATATTCACTGAGTAGAAATGGGTGTTATATGCATTATGAAAGAGGTAAAAAGTGGGAAGGGGGACAGGTGGATCTTTTGTGATTTATGTCATATGTTCTGCCTGTATAAGGGGGAAAATGAGTCTGTTTTTGAGGAGGATTATATTTGCACTAAATGTGCTGAACTCTCAGACTTAAGATGCTAGTTTTGGAAGCCCAGTCAGCATTAGGGTGTAGGCCAGTTGTAGAGGGTATAAATGTTTCAGAGAGTCAGGGGGGAGTTTCAAATGAGGAGTTAGATTGGGAAACTAAGGGTGTAATTTTGGGGGACTCTATGGTAAGGGAGGTGGGTAACACAGTTGGGAGAGTAAAGCGTAAGGTGGCTAGGTGTTGTTTACCAGGGGCTAGGGTAAAAGACGTTAATATGGTTGCTGAAAAGAAGGGAGTACTGAATAAGTAGGATATGGTTACTTTGTGGGTGGGAACAAATGATGTAGGCCACAGTAAAAATGAGGAGTTTTCTAGGGAATGGGAATCCCTGTTGGATAAAGCAACCAGCTTTTCGACGAATGTCCAAGTGGTTGGTTTGCTTCCCAGGTATGGAGTGCATAGGAGCTGGCTAAATCAACGTGCGAGGTGTATGAACTTGCTACTGAAGTCAATTTGCGAAAAGCGCAGTATCAGGTTCTTTGATGTATGGAGTCATTGTAAACGGGATTGGATTGCTAGGGATGGCCTGCATCTGAGCTCTACAGGGGTCAAAATGGTTAGTGGATTAATTTTAAGGTCTTCGGAGTCAAAAAAACTAAGTTGGAATGGGGGGCATGGTTCAAGCATCAGGTATAGAGAAAATGAAATTTTTTTGGGTATTGCTAGAAATGGAAATAAAGTGACGAACAAAAGTAGTAATGTTAACAATTGTAATTTAGGAAATTTCAGGGTGTTAAATAAAAGCAACTTAGGCATGCTTAAAGTTTTCTATACCAATGCTCGCAGTATTAGGAACAAGATGGATGAATTGAAAAGCATAGTTATGGATGAGAAGTTGGATGTTATTGGAATTACAGAGACATGGGCTACCGAATCTGATGCAGAGTTATTACATATTGCTGGGTATAATTTGTTCAGACAGGATAGAGTAGGTAAAAGAGGTGGTGGGGTTTTATTTTATGTTAGAGACAATTTTATTTGCAATGAATTGGTCATAAATGATAAGCCTACTGATATTGATATGGTTTGGCTGGAGTTGATGAGCAGTAAGGGCAAAAAGCTACGCTTTGGAAACATTTATAGGCCACCTAATTCAAACCAGGGACAAGATGAACAGATGTACCGTATTATTAGTGACATGTCCAGTAAGGGATCCGTTATCATAATGGGGGATTTCAATTTTCCGGGTATTGATTGGAATAATTTTTATCCTGGTAATGGCAAAGAAGAGGAATTTTTAAAAGTAATTGGTGACTGTTTCTTAGATCAAGTTGTAACTCAGGGAACTCGAGAGGAGGCCATTTTGGATCTTGTTTTTTGTGACATAGGTAGTTTTGTTCAGGGGTTGAGTGTAGGGGAGCATATTGGAGATAGTGATCATAACAGCATTAGGTTCCGGGTTAAATTTGAAGTGTGCAAAGATGATAATTTTAGGTTTGTGCCCAATTTCAGAAACACCGATTTTGTTGCACTTAGGCAGAGCTTGAAAGAGGTTTTTTCGTCAGGGTTGGAAAATAGCGACGTAGATCAGCAGTGGACGGAATTTAAGGATAAACTTGCTAAAACCGTTGGGGACTATGTTCCATTTAGGAGAAAAGGTGTTAGTACCAATATTTGGCCTATGTGGTTCTCCAGGAAGACTAAAGAAGCTCTTAATTATAAGCAAGCCACTTTTCGTAAGTTTAAAGAAACTGGTCAGAGTGCGGAGAGGCTCCAGTATGGTAAGGCAAGGCGAAATTTTAAGTATTTGGTACGGATTCAGAAAAGGGAATTGGAGCAAAGGCTGGCAGATGACATTGATGGGAACCCTAAGAGGTTTTTTGCTTACGCTAATTCTGGGAAATCTCGAAACAGTCAAATTGGGCCTTTGGTTGATGAGTATGGAAATTTAATCCAAAACGATAGGGATATTGCAAATGTTCTAAATAACTTTTTTTCCAGTGTGTTTAACGATAACTGTATCTCAACAGTTGACACTAACAAGACACAAGCTATTATACAGCTTGAGGATTTTGTATTTTCCAACGAGGAGGTTTTATTTCATTTGAAAAAGATTAAAGCAACTAAAGCTCCGGGACCAGATAATATCTATCCAAAAATTTTAGTTGAATGTGCAGAGGAATTAGTGGATGTTATTTTGAATATTTTCAATGCTTCTTATAACTCGGGGACGGTGCCAGAGGACTGGAAGCTGGCTAACATAACGCCACTCTTCAAGAAGGGGTCTAAAGGTTTTGCTGGGAATTATAGACCTGTAAGTTTGACTTCGGTGATTTGTAAGATTTTTGAAACTTTGATCAAAATTAAGATCATGATGTTCTTAGAGACTAATAGTCTGTTGACTAGTTTGCAGTATGGTTTCAGGAAAGGTAAATCCTGTACTACTAATTTATTGCATTTCTACGACAAGGTTACCTCAGCTTTAGATAACAAAAAATGTGTGGATGTTGTTTATATTGATTTTCAAAAAGCTTTTGACAAGGTACCGCATGTTGCTCTTCTCAGCAAGTTAGCTGACATTGGAATAGGATGAAAAACTTTACTTTGGGTTAGAAATTGGCTTACTGGTAGGAAGCAAAGAGTAGTTGTGAGAGGAAATCATTCTAATTGGAGTGATGTTTTAAGTGGGGTTCCTCAGGGATCAGTTTTAGGGCCTCTTTTATTTATTATATTTATGAATGACATCAATGAAAATATTTCTGGAAGCATGAATTGTTTTGCTGACGATGTAAAAGTTATGGGGATTGTCGAAAATGAAGAACAAGTAAAACAGCTGCAAGAGGATTTAGATCATATTACTAAGTGGGCAGATAAATGGGGTATGGCAGTTAATGTAGGGAAATGTCAAGTGCGACACTTAGGTCATGGAAATAAGCGTATGAGATATCGTTTACAGGGTTCAGTCATAAATCAGGCAGAAAATGTTATGGATCTGGGTGTCTTTATAAATCAGGACTTCAAGTTTAGTCAACAGTGCAGTATTGCTAGTAACAAAGCCAACAAAATGGTTGGGTTCATCAATAGATCTATTTCAAACAAATCTAAGAAAGTTCTTCTGCCTTTATATAGGAGTTTAGTAAGACCTCATTTGGAGTATGCTGTTCAGTTTTGGTCGCCTTATCTGAAGAAAGATATTTTTGTATTGGAAAGGGTTCAAAGAAGGGTAACTAAATTAGTAAGGGGACTCTCAGATTTAGATTATGATACCAGACTTAATAGGCTTAACATGTATAGCCTGGAGCAAAGGAGAGTCAGAGGGGACTTGATTCAGTTATTTAAATTTATCAAAATGAAAGATGTAAATGGATTAAATTTTTGCGGGGAAAGCAGGACAAGGGGTCATTGTTTTAAGCTATTTAAATCTCAGGCTAACTTGGAAATCAGGAAAAACTACTACTTTAGCAAGGTCGTGGGCACTTGGAATAGCTTACCGGAAGAGGCGGTAATGAGCAAGGGAGTGGATAGCTTTAAGAGGGCCATTGATCTTCATTGGGGACTAATTAATTGACTAGGACCAGCCTAGCTGGGCTCAGAGCCTGTTGCTGGTCGTCACATTTGTATTTGTATTTGTATTTATTTGTATTTACTCGCGTGCATTGGCAACGATATGGTTGATAGCAAGCGTAGAGCGCAATCGTAATTCGCTTCTTGATTATCATAACGTGGAAATGCGATAGAAAGA
Source organism: Uloborus diversus (assembly GCF_026930045.1). Taxonomy (NCBI): domain Eukaryota; kingdom Metazoa; phylum Arthropoda; class Arachnida; order Araneae; family Uloboridae; genus Uloborus; species Uloborus diversus. The sequence continues at coordinate 83,249,269 of NC_072737.1, read as the reverse complement.
TGCGACATAGTGCATAATTTGTGACGTAAGAAAGCCTTGTTTGAAGAATCGGACATTAAAAAAAAATAATTAAAAAATAACTGTTGGGAAAATAAAAGTATTTTCCGAGTCCATGTTATTATTATTATTTTTTTTTTGTTTATTCTATCAATTTCAGTGACAAAAAGTACTACTTTTGACTGAAGGAAACAACCCCATTTTAATAGCAGACGATAAAAGGTCTAAAAATGAGACGATTCGCAGTGTTGTATGTATAAAATACAATGACATAAATAATGAGTTGAATTAAAAAACAAAACTCAAGAACAGTTTTAAATGTAACCATATTTTAAAAATAGCTTTCGACAACGAAAGTTAAACACTATTTCACAAGATAATATTTCCTCAAAAAAGCATCCAAAGACGGTAAGAAGGGCATAAAGTTTAGAATTAATGCTAAGTTGGAACGGTATGGCTTATTTAAATTAACGGGAATTGTTCCCTTCTTTCAACACTTTCAGGAAAAGAGCTGAAAGTGACTTTCGACTGGAGGAATTTTCATGACGTTTTATATTAATGAGCGAAACTTTGCTGTAATAATAGAAGAAAAATTACTATTTCCCTCTTGAGTTTGAACACTTAGTCATATCATGAAACCACTTGAAAAAAAAAATGGCAGAATTATTGTGCTTAATATTTATTGTAACTTCTGTCTTACATTGTTTGTTAAATGAGAGTGGTGAATAAATATACACAGTGTGGTTATAATTAAAGTTACTTTCTTTAGAACTATGTAAATATATTAAATGTATGTTTTTGAAACTTTGTATGCATGTTGTATGCAATTTGTATGCATGTTGTATGGGTCAAGGAGGAAAGTGTAAGAAAACAATATAATTTTCAATTTGTTACCTCCTGATGAAGGCTTCTTGGCTTCTTTATTAGTTGCAATTCTGAACGTCAACTTGGATCGTTTGAGAGAAAAACTACTACTACATTTTGGCGCGCTAAAACATTCTTTGAACACGTGGTTGAAGTAAATTGAATAAATTGGTTTACCTTTTTTTTTCGTCGACATACACCGCCGCCCTCTTCCGCTTTAAATAAATCAAAACGTAAGGTTGAAACTGAAAAACAGTAAGGAAAGAAATTTCGCGTCTGTGAAAAGTACGGGACAGCAATAAATTCCGTAATGAAACAAAAGGTTTTTTTTTTAGGACTGTTGCTTTTCTTCATATGTATTTTCTCATCTGTTGATTTAAAAGTGAAATCTGAGGCTTTATTAAATTAAATTTCTTTCTCTCATAGCCCATATAACATGCATAAACACTTAAACCTCTTATAACAAGTCTACGTAGATTCAAATTGCATCGTTACTTTACATCAACCTGTGTTACGCTACTCTGAAAGAAATGTTGCATTCACCAGTGAATGTCAATAATTGGAGAATACATTTGCCGTGAGCCGGTAAACGGCGGTATCTGCAGAAGTGAGTTTTCTCGATCTTTGAAGAAACGCGTTATGGATTCAATAATAAAAATACAGGAGTAATGAAATTAGACGCTTTTTTTGCTATTTTTCTCAGCGGAAACCAAATAAGCAAGCTTGTAAAACAAAGCTAACATTCACTAGATGACAAAAATGCAAAAAAAAAAAAAAAAAAAAAAAAAAAAAAAAAAAAACCTTAAAAAATTGATTTGAATTTTGATTTTTTGAATTCAAATTATGTTTTTCGCAATGACAAGTGTATGTGTATGTAGGCGTGTGTGTTTATGTGTGTGTGGGGGGGGGGTATATGTGTTTGTATGTAGGGGGTATGTGTGTATAGGCATGTGTCTTTATGTTTGTGTGAAGGTATGAGTGTGTGGGTAGTTGTGTGTATGAGTGTGTGGGGGGATGGGTATGTGTGTGTAGGCATATGTGTTTGTGTGCAGGCATGAGTGTGTGGGTAGTTGTGTGTAAGTGTGTGTATGTGTAGGTGTCTGTATGTATGCGTGTGTGTGTGTGTGTTTGAGTATGTGTGTATGTGTTTGAGTGTGTGTATGTGTTTGAGTGTGAGTATGTGTACGTGTATGTGTGTGTGTATGTATGTACGTGCGTGCGTGTACGTATGCGCGTGTGTGTAGGATATGGATGCAACCTGGAGACTGTTTTCGCTAGAGGAGCAGCATCGTGAGGCGGCCGTCGACGGTGGTGCTGCAGAGGGTGCTGGTATGAAAATAAAATGATAGGACCTCAAAACAGTCAAATGAAAGCAATAAGCAATCGTGATTGCTAAAAATAAATAAATAAATAAATAAAGGCCAATTTTGCAGTTATTGCCCTCTACCCGCCCAATACAGGTATAAATCGGTGAAAGGCAGAATATTTATGTACATTTTTGTACACGATATTGATGATTGTCAGCCCTCACTGGACACAGTAAATCCTGAGATTCACCAATTTTGGTCTTTCACAGCAACACATATGTACGTCTTACATACTAAATTAAGAATTTTCTCTCCAAAATTTCATTTTACAAATGCAATATTTTCTAGTGTAACACCGTAAATAACTTAATATTTTAAAACCATTATTGGGTTTTTCAAATATTAAGTTACTTAGATAAAAGATAACTAAGAAAAAAGCCCTTAAAAAGAAATGCACAGAGAAATATTTATAGAAATAATAAAAATTTTCTATTTCCGTTGGGATAAAAATGGATATTTCCAAATAGATATTTTTACTGTATTTCTCGGCAAGAAATGAAATAAATCTACTGAAAGATCTTGCCGATGGGTTGGAGAATCTTCCGGTAATAAATATTTGATTTTCTCGTAAATAAAAAGTTGCTTCGTTTACTGGTACACGGAGAAAAACCTTTGCAGTTTACCTTATCTATTTTTAGTGTTAAGTGAAAGATGAAAAACTGATGCTTTTACGACAAGTTCTGAAAGTTTGTTTTGGAATGAATGAATATTTTAAAAAGTAATTTTCAAATCATAACAAGGCGCGGAATGTTATGCATTGCATGGGTTTTTATTTTATTTTGAAAGTAATATCAGTTATTAAACAAATAAACTTCTTGGTGTTTAATTCGTAAAGAAACGATCTTACCAAGATTCATAAAAAATGCTTTCAAGAAGCTTTATCCTCTTAAAGCGAGAATGTAAAATTCGGATAATTTTAGTCATAATAAAGGGTGAAAACAATGTTATGAATGCATAAATCTGCAGTAAATTGCAGAAATGTGTTTCGGGGCTTCAAGAATGATTTCTTCACAGAAAAGTGTGAGATTTTGGATAAAAAGTCATCTGATGAAAGGATTACTTACAAATTCCTTTACAAATTTAGCTTTTTAAATTTTGGGTCCTTTACAAATTCGACTTTTGTAGGACGACTTTACACCTAAAACCTCACTTTTTTTTTGCAGTGAAAAGAGAGTTTCTTGAAACCGTGAAAAAATCATCTTCGTATGTTATTTTCAAATTGTAGAGAAGTAGTGAACGTTATGTTTTGCATGCATTTTTACTTGATATTAAGAATAATATCAGTTATTAAATAAACTTCTTGGAAATCTTTTTTTTCAATCTTCCTTCAAAAATTTCCTGCTTTCAATCTTCGAGTTGAACCGAACCATTGCTTCGGTCACTCGTCTGGTCAGTACTAATTATATATTAGCTACCAGTTTGTTTGGCACTCTTGGCTTCTTTAAGAGGTTTTCCACTTCCAGCTCATTCATTTCCTATGCCGAGCAGATGGGTACTAATAAGCACGAAACTGCAGTCCTCGGCTAGAATTTACTGAGCTGGCGGTGTATTTCATGTAAAATTCTTGGGATTTGTTTCGTGAAGCAAACTATCTTACCAAGATACTTAAAAAACGCCTCCAAGAATGTTTATCCTCTTAAATAGAGAAGGTGAAATTCGGATAATTTTAATCTTAATAAAGGGTGAAAACAATATTATAAATGCATAAATCTGCAGTAAATTGCAGAAACGTGTTTTGGGGCTTCAAGGAAGATTTCATAACAGAAAATATGAGTTTTTGGATGAAAAGTCATGCGACGAAAGGATCTCTTGCAAATTCCTTTGTAACAATCTTCTTTTACAAGGTGGCTTTCCTTTGCGTTCCTTTACAAAGTTGGGTTTGTAAAATTTGGCTCTATTACAAATTTGGCTTTTTAAAACTTGGATACTTTACAGATTTGTCTTTATAAAGCTTGGATCTTTTACAAATCTGGCTTTGTAAAATTTGGATCCTTTACGAATTTGTCTTTTTTAAATTCAAATCCTTTACAAATTTGACTTCGTAAAATTTGGATCCTTCACGAATTTGTCTTTATAAAATTTGGATCCTTCACGAATTTGTCTTTATAAAATTTGGATTCTTTACAAATTTGGTTTTGCAAAATTTGGATCCTTTACGAATTTTTCTTAAAAATTTTTGATCCTTTACAAATTTGTAAAATTTGGATCCTTTACAAATTTGGCTTTCTAAAATTTGGACCCTTTACAAATTTGACTTTCTATAACTTGGATATCTTACGAATTCAACTTTTGTCAGATGACTTCACACCTAAAAACTCACACTTTTCTTTCTGCATTGAAAAGGGAATTTCTTGAAATCCCGAAAAGCGTGTCAGCGTGTTATTTTCAAATTGTAGCGCAGTAGTGAATGTTATGTTTTGCAAGCATTTTAACTTGATATTTAGAATAATATCAGTCATTAAACAAATAAATTTCTTGGGATTTGTTTCATGAAGCAAACTGTCTTCCCTAAGTGACAAAAAAAGAAAAAAAAGCCTTCGAGAATGTTTATTCTTTTGAAGAGAGAAGGTGAAATTCGGATAATTTTAATTATAACGAGCTGATGTGTGCATCACATGACTTCCTTTTACACCAATTTAATGCTATTTCCCTATTATTGCAATTTTAATGGGATTCTCTCTCTAACTCTTTAAATATCACTAGCAATGGCCACATTGAAAGCAGATTTAAAAAAAAAAAAATCGCCAAATTTTTCGCCAAGTTGGCGACGAAACTTGGCAACCAAAAGACTGGCGATATATCGCCAAGTGACCGCCAAATTATAACACCACTTGAGTTTGCATCGAAATTAACAATGATTTCCCCCCAAAAAGGTGCAAAAGACCCCTTTAGAAACACCCGAATGCAACCAAAATAGGAGGTGCACAACTAGACCCCACTACGAGTCTATGTACCAAATTTCAACTTTCTAGGACATACCATTTTTGAGTTATGCGAGATACATACGCACATACGCACATACGCACATACACACATACGCACATACATACAGACGTCACGAGAAAAGTCGTTGTAATTACCTCGGTGATGGTCAAAATGGATATTTCGCGTGTCTATACATTCTTAGGCACTTTTCCGCATGTGGTCGGATCGAAAAAAAAACTCAACATTCATTTGGGGGTGAGCAAAATGGAAATTAAGGACGATTTTTGAGTGAAAATTTTTTCGCGAATACAATACTTCCTTTTTTGTAAAAGGAAGTAATAAAGGGTGAAAACAACGTTATAAATGCATGAATCTGCAGTAAATTGCAGAAACATGTATCGGGGCTTTACGGAAGATTTCATTACAGAAAATATGAGTTTTTGGATGAAAAGATCGTTTTATCCAACGTCGGGATCCGACGAAAGGATCGTTTACAAAAAAAATTCCTTTATAACAATCTTTCTTTACAAGATGGCTTTCTTTTGCGTTCCTTTACAAAGTTGGGTTTACAAAATTTGACTCTATTACATATTTGGCTTTGTAAAACTTTGATCCTTTACAGATTTGTTTTTATAAAGTATGGATCCTTTACGAATTTGGCTTTGTAAAATTTGGATCCTTCACGAATTTGTCTTAAAAAAAATTTGATCCTTTACAAATTCGTAAAATTTGGATCCTTTACAAATTTGGCTTTTTAAAATTTGGACCATTTACAAATGTGGCTTTGTAAAATTTGGATCCCTTACGAATTCAACTTTTATCACATGACTTCACACCTAAAATCTCACACTTTTCTGCATTGAAAATGGAATTTCTTGAAACCCCGAAAAATGTGTCAGCTTGTGTTATTTTCAAATTGTATAGCGCAGCAGTGAATGTTATGTTTTGCAGGCATTTTAACTTGATATTTAGAATAATATCAGTTATTAAACAAATAAATTTCTTGGGATTTGATTTACGAAGCAAACTGTCTTATCTAAGTGGCATAAAAAAAGCCTTCAAGAATGTTTCTTCTTTTGAAGAGTGAAGGTGAAATTCAAATAACCTCAACCATAATAAAAGGCGAAAACAACGATATACATGAATGAATCTGCATTAAATTGTAGAAACATGTATCGGGGCTTTAAGGAAGATTTCATTTCAAAAAAGTATGCGTGTTTGGAGGAAAATTCATCCGACGAAAGGATCACTTATAAATTCCTTGACGAATTTTGGCTTTTAAATTTTGTTTTTGTAGGATGACTTTACTCCTTAAAGCTCACGCTTTTCTATATTGAAAAGATAGTTTCCTTAAACCCAGAAAAACGTCTCTGAGTATCTTATTTTCCAATTGTAGCGATATAGTGAATGTTATGTTTTGCATGAATTTTTAATTGATATTCAGAATAATACGAATATTTATCCTCTTACACAGATAAGGCTAAATTTAGGTAATTTTAATCAATAAGAATGAAGCAACGTTATAAGTGCACAAATTTGCACTAATCTCAGACGCGTGTTTTGGGGCTTCAAGGAAGACTTCATTGCAAAGAAGTCTGAGTTTTTGAAAAAGGTTTTGAAGTCATCCGACGAAAGGATCCCTTAAAAATTCTTTTACAAATATGACTTTGTACATTTTGGATCCTTTACAAATTTGGTTTTTGTAGGATGACTTTACACCAAGAAGGTCAAAATTTTCTGCATTGAAAAAGGAGTTTCTTAAACCCCGAAAAACCTGTCTGCAGTAAGCAGAAAAATTGCGTGTTTAAGACGTTTGTTTTCCTGATACTTTGTATTTATTGGTTTCGCATCTTAAGAATGTTTTTTGGAAATAGTTAATTTTTAAGAGAAGGGTCACTGCTGACGTAGTTTCTTTTGAAACAAGTGACCCAACCAGTAACTTAAATTTGATTGAATTTTACTCCGTATAGTTTGTTAAAAATAACTCTTATGTTAAATTATCTTCTATAATTTTACAAATTAAATTCCTATGGATCATTTTTACTTTACCAGTATATGCTTTCGTTTTTTCAGACGCATAGTATTCCTTTTCCACCAAATGATAAAAAAAGGTCATGATTCATTTATACCCCCCCCCCCCCTCCTCAATCTAAGTCCTTGACTTTTAGATTTAAAACGTTTTTTCCTCAAACGTACTACTAGTAATCTGTCCCCAGATTTGGTAGATTTTGGATCTACAGGAAAATGCCTCAAACATCTCCAGAAGTTTGACAAAAGAGATTATTCTGCAATTAATGATTCTCAACAAAGAAATGTTGAAGCATTCCCAGCAACACTTGCTCTAACTTCTCAAAAAAAAAAAAAAAAAAAAAAAAGAAAAGAAATAGTAAAGAAAAATAATAATAAAAACAGTGGGTATCCATGATAAATTTTTTAAATGTGAATTTACTTTTCGTTGAAATGCAAATTAGCAGTAGAAACTTTTTCATTTTACTCATTGAGGAGTGCAATTTATCACGTCATAATTTACCGTCAGTCTACTTTTACAGCTGCATCACAGATAATTTACTTAATATCATTAATAAATTTTTTAAAGATATTTACCCGACGAGAGGTTGAGTTAGATGCTTTGGCACGAAGCTAATTGCGAGACTTAATATCTGGGTTAGCCTAAAGATGGCGCTATATGCACACAAACGAGATCTTGTGGCATATTCACCAGAAAAACTTAATTACGCAGAGATAGAAAATTTAAATCACGCAATTAACAAATAAATAAAAACATGAAAGTATCTTATTTTAGATAAAAATATATCCTTCCATTTCAAAATTGTGCTCAGTAGTCAAGACAAAAGGAGAAGAAAAAAAGTGGCAGTTGGATGCGTTAAGCGGTTTTCAGGATGTTTTCCCGGAAGATTCTTTCCTGCAGTTCGAATTCGGAAAGAATTGCTAGAGAAAATTTTAGGAAAAAACATAAGGCGCAATAAAATTTCAATAAATGATTATTTTTCTATTTACGATAACTTTTTAAATATTTTATTTCAAAAAGTGAAGTAAAATGTAAACTGAATAAACAAATCTGTTTAGAAAGCGAAACTAAGAATCTTATGTTTCCCGAAATGCCAGAACTGAATGATACAAAGGTTAATTTTTCTTTTCGTTTCAATTTAAATCTGCAACTTAATACATTTTTGACACTGAATGCAGGTTTTCTTTTATTGCAGTAAAACTTTATCTTAATTTATTTTGAAATGTATTTCAAAATTAATGAGTTTTCTGTATAGCTTCTGTTGTGGCAATTGGAAAATAGTTTTTATTTCCAATCGCATGTCTTGTTACAAAAAGACTTAAAAAGTAAATTACATTTCTAAATTAGTGCCTTTTTTTCTTGTAAGAAACTTATTCTAGTTTTGGAACTTAAATATATTTTCCTGCGGTTTGTTTTTACTTGTCATCTTCATAATTGGAGAAACGTCAAACTATGCTTTTACCTTCAGTAGTTTTTTTTTCAAACCGATTTAAAATTAGAAAGGGCGGTTAGTTGTCAATATATATCATCAAGCCTCTATTCTCTTATTATTTTCGCACGTTTTACAGCGTTTACTATTTTGTCTCAACCATCAAGCACTATGCATAATTTGAAAGTAGAGGAATGTGGGACAAAGTGAAAAAGCGGGGAAAGTGAAATGGTTAAATATTTACTCTGCTTTTAGCGCCACCCACCTAGTAATATTTTAACCATGTAGTAACACATGTAATCCATTCCAGTTAAGAAAAAAATACCTCTGAAAATCAAAGAATATAACACAATCAATTTTCAAAAATTGATACCCGTATCGTAATATTTTGTTGTAAGTCAAAAAGTATTTTTGTTATTATTAAATCATAAAGTAATTGTTATTAACATTAAAAATATTAATTGAGATCTACTAATATTCAGTGCAGTGTTCAATTGTTGAATATTAAGCTTATTTATAATTTAAATGCTTTGTACAGTGCATGCAGGGAAAAGTGGATGGGGCAAAGTGAACTAATTCACTTCATTTACTTATTTAATCTTTTATTAAGTCTGGTATTAGTTTAAGTCAATTTTTTATTAAGTAGTCATTTATTCAGTCCTTTTTTACTTTCCTTCATTTAATAATTTTCATATTTATTTATTCACTTGTTTTCTTATTCACTCACTATTTTACTAATTAATTTATCTTTTCTCATTTATGAACTTACTAATTTATTTGTTTATTGTTTATTTTTTTTATCATTTATTGTCCTTTTATTTACTCCTTTCTTTGACCACTTATCAAATCAAAAATATTTCATTAGAAATATATTTTATTTTTCCCTTTGCCCCATAAAAAAAGTGAAAAATTTCCACCTTTCTTTGGAGGTACAAATTGACTGTCAAAAAGAAAAAATAATGTTTCAACGCAAGTTTTATTATAAAACATATCATTCTTTCTGTATGTACCATAATTTTCAGAACAAATTCATAAATTTTTCATTTTTTAAAAAAAAGCAAGTTATATCTGGACCATTTCACTTTGCCCCACATTTCTCTACATTTTCAATGACATATCCTTTTCTTTTTTTTATAAAATGCACATAATTCAAGCCAATAATATTTTTAATAGTTTCGACACTAACAGCATGTTTGTACTGTGAAATTCCGTAGCAACAAACTTCAAGGGACCTCATATTTTATTTGTTGTATCGGAAATTTTGTTGTAATTTTGTTTGAGCAATGCAATGACAAGACATCGGGACAGAAATCTATTTTGCTCAAATGGATAACTCACCATATTGATATTTGTTGTAACGTGCTTCTCACTATTCGCTTTGTGCTTTAAGCAGATTTAAACGTTTAAGAACACACCGCATTTTTTAAAAATTGTTTATTAATTTACTAATTTTTTTGTCTTTTCAATGAAGCTGTGAGATTTTATTAGCAGAACGAGCTTACTTCATACTGTTAAAATCAAAATGGTCCACAGCATGCCTTTTTTCTATAGCCACGTTTACATGAACCTTTTCTACCCCGGAAAAAACCTGCCTTTAACCACATTCTGGTTATGTTCCGGGCAAATGTGGAGTTTTCTTCCTCTTGCTATCGACTGGAGTCAAAGCGGGGTTTTTACCCAGAATGCACGTCGCAAAATGAGTTTGTTTACTGGCTGGGTATAGCCGCGAAGGATGCTGGGTAAAATCACTTGGTTACGGGATACAAGCTTTTTTTGCATGTGAACGGCGTATTTTCTTCTTTTTTTTTTTTTTTTGGAGTTAGAGCAGGGAAATGCGAGGTGCAAAAGGTTCATATAAACGCGGCTTTATGAAACTCTCTTCTTATATAAGAGGTGCACACTCACTGAAATGCCATGCATGTAAAATTATCTGCTTTTGAAGCGTTATTTTCAAACTCTTCATCATGAAAGTCATTGATGATTTAATGTATAGGTCAATGCAAACCCCCTTCTTTTACCGTTTCCTCACTTAACACTAGAATTGCGGCGGTCTTAGTAGCTCAAACGGTTGGCAATATATTTTACTTCTGAAGTAAATTCTGCATAAATAATGTTTATTTCCGTACAAAATCAGCCGCAAACAATATTTTGGATTCCAAATAAGGCCTTATGTTACCCTGAATTTTCTTATATTATAAAAGCAATTAATGTTTAATAAAGGCGGACTTGAAAATAGGAATTAAATACTAAAGAGAAGCAAAACATAAATCTCATTTGAGTACAAGGGTTATTTTTTTTTCAAGGTCCGATTGATCACGAAATGAAGACCACAAAGACAATGGAAACTTTTATTCGGAATGTGTACATACACCTTCCAACTACTGCTCGACCTAGTCGCCGCTCCGGATTAAGACATTTGTTGCAGCGTGGTATCAGTTTTTCGATACCTTCGTCATAAAAAGCAGCCGCCTAAGCTTTCAGCCAATTCTGTACGTTGATCTGTAGCTCGGCGTCGGAGCCAAACGTCTGTCCTCCTAGCCAACGTTTCATGTAACCAAAGATGGTAATCGTAAGACGCGCCAAGTTAGAGCTGTATGGAGGATGGTCAAACACTGTCCAGCGAAACTGCTGCAGGAGATTTTCGGTTGAAGCAGCAGTGTGTGGACACGCATTATCGTGCAGAAGGACTATGCCTGATGACAACATTCTTCTTTATTGTTCTGAGTCGCCCATTTTTTCAGCATTCAGAAATCGAATTACAGCATGCACTTCACACTTGGCGGGAGATGCGCAATTACTCGAGGTATGTTTCTTCGTTCACTGCGCTCTCCGAAATAACCACAGCGACCCTTACTTGAGAGACTGAGCAACAAATCTACTCACACCATTATCGGCTTGACTTTCTGGTTTTCATTCCGCGATCGATCGGACCTTTAAAAAAAAAATAACCCTCGTAAAACGTACATTAGTCAAATAGAATTTTACTGTTTGATTTGCTTAAAAAACAAATTATACTACAGCTCCGATAAATTAAATGATTCAGATACTTCAAAATTTGAAAGGAAGATGGCTCTCATTTAAAACTGCGTTGCATTCAGAATCATTCTTAAAATATGATTCTGCTTAAAATTCTTTGATTCCACAGAATACCTTATTGTTTGACAGCCTCAATAAATAAATACAGTGGCAAGAAAAGAATGGAAAATAACTTATAACATTATTTTCTTCTACTTGAAGTTCCTTCTTGACTTCCGAGAAAAATTCAAAATTTGCATAAAAGATTCATAATCGATACTTCCAGAGCAAAAAAAAAAAAAAGAAAGAAAAAAGAAACAGGAAACGCTTGCAGTGATCTCCATTTAAAAAAATGTTTATTTACACAAAGAGCAATTTCTTTTGAACGCTGCATCGCGTAATGACGTGAACCTTCTTTAAATACCCACAGGCACTAAGTTTATTAAGGCTAAAGTGTTCTAAAAATAGAGGCTATTGAAATGTAAAATAAATCTTATCAGAAATGGAGATAAAATTTAATTGGGCGATAAAAGATTTTTTGATGAACTCTTGAAGCTAATTGTTCATTTTGAAAGCTTTTGCGCGAAACTACACTTAGTTTGTTTGAAAACATTTCTTAGAAAGAATTGATTTGTGCTAGCGCTTTTTCAGTTTAAGCATTTATTTGTTTATTTGTTTAGTTATTTATTCTAATTAACAGCATAGTTCTATATTTATTGGCGGATGATGTCTGTGTACGCATGATATCAGCATAAGCATGATATCTCACGTAATAGCAAATTCATTAATCGAGTAACGCTCCTGACGTAACCAACAATGAAACTCGCTCCATAGCATGATGATTTGATAATGTATTTTGGTAATGTTTGACACGCAGGAAAATGCTTTATTTTAATAAGGCTGAACTGGATCTGGTAACTTAACTGTTTTACTGATGACACTGTCATTTTAGGAGAATGAAGAAACAAAAATGTGGCAAACAGTTTAAGGCTATCTACCGGAGCTTAGGGTTAATTCACCGGAGTAAGGGTTCAAATTTCAACCATTAAAATATACTGAGCAGGCAATGGCTTCGTTCAAATGTAGCAGCAATTTTCATCCGTCATTTCTAGTGCTGTACTTATAACAGAAGAAAGAAATTTTAAAAACATGCATATCATTGGTTTGAAACTAATCGATCCTTTTCAAGTAAGTCGTAGAATGAAACAACGAAGATAAAAAAAAGATGAAAACGTAAAATGATGTTTTATTACCCGATGTCTTGTAAGACTAACTTCAATAAATAAGGTTATGCCTGATAAATTAAATGCAAAAAGTGACTAGGGGTTCTTTTTTCGTTTTTTTCTTCAAAGCAGTGCTCAAAATAAAGGTCCATAGTACATAAGCATATCTCAAAATCTTGTTTTTAGCAAGAAAAGAGAGAAATCTTATATGTTTCCTACAGCGATTTGTAAGAAGAAAAAGGAAACATTTGGTATATCTTTAGGAAGCTTCGTGTTAATTGTTTTCGCAAACTAATGCATTGAGATCGTTATGTAGTAACACTGAGGTAAATTTAAAGCTAAGTAGATACGCAAAAAGTTAGCTGCTCTAGAGGGAAATTCTGCAACATTTTTTTTCCTCAAAATTCCATTCAAAATCTACTTTTAAACGTAACCACCACCATTGTTTGAACCGAAGCGTGGTAAGCGTTTATCCAAGCCTTCTGAAAGAGAAAACCCGGCCAACACCCGACAACTACACTTGAGTTGCACAGCTTTCATCTCCGCCCCCGAATGACATTTTTATTTTAAAAGTTTTTCTTCCACGTCGAAAGGCATTGTGCTCTTGCAGAACAATGCAAGACCGCATGCAGCAGAATATACATCTGAATTTCTGGAAGCTATTTGGCAAGGACTGTAGGATCACTTTCTTCATAACCCACAAACCTTTCACCTTGTGAATTTCATTCTTTTTGTTTCAAGAAAGATAAACTTTGAAAGCGACGATACAGTGAACCCTAATTTATCCGAACCCTGTAAAACCGGACTTCGCTTCATCCGGACAGCCATTTAGATATACATACTATATAAACACATGTTTAAAGTAGTTTTTCATCTACTGTTTATCGTAAGTTAAATAATGTAGTACATACTATGCCTAGTTTTCTCTTATGCAGTGTTATATTTCCTTGTCTTGAATTAAAATTACAATCTTTATTGCATACAGTAGTTTGCTTATGTACCTAGCCTCAATTTATAGGTTATTTTGTTCAATCCGCATTTTTATAAATTCGGAAGACTTGGATCCCCTTCTAGCCCGGATCAATGAATTTATACTGTACCACACTGATGACGAGGTAAAAGCTGCCACCCAGGAATAGTTGTCAGCCTTTGGATATGTTTTCCCTGCAAAAGATACCGAAAAAATTTTTTCAACCTGAACAAAGGTTAAATAAAACCACTGTAAAAATTCTACACTGGTTTCTAAGCGAAGCAACATACGTTTTGCTTGACGCTCGTACATACGCTTTCGTTTATATGAAGTGTTTTCATTTACAGACATTAAAAACATTGCTTAAATTTAAACTTCCGCCTTCAAACTAGCTAGTCAAACTTTTTCTTTCCAGAAATCGTAGCCAACACAGCACTTGCCAACATCGAAGCCTTAATTCTTCTTAATGAAAGCTCCTCTTATGATTTAATTTTATCATCTGTAACATCTCGTTAAAAACCCACAATTTATTTTGCTCTCGCGCAAAATAATTTATAATGCACGAGATAATCACACTAAAATTTAACCGAAAACTACAGCAATGGGGTTGTTTCCATCAGTCAAAAGTACTACTTTTAGTCACTGAAATTGATAAAATGAGGGAAAAAAAACATGGAGCGAGGAAAAAAACTTTATTTTTAAAACGTTTAACTTTTATGTATTTTTTTAAAATGTCCGATTTTTCAACAAGGCGTGGTCTTTAGGACGTCACAAGTGATGAACTTTGGCGCGTAACTCCACTGACGCGCTGAATGCTTACGTTTGCTGTCTACCGAGTTTCCAGAATATAATAATTAAGACGCGACTTTAATATTGCGCTCCACGCTTGCTATCAAGCATATTGTTGCCAGTTCATGTGAGTAAAGAAGCGAATTAAATATCGCGCTTTGCGCTAATGGCATCAGTGAATGGTATTTCATCATATGTGATGTCATCAGCAGAAGCAAAAAAAAAAAAAAAAAATGAAATTGAATCTGTGCATTGATTAAAATAATTGTGAAAAACTTTGCTAAATAATTTTAAAAATGGTCAAATCCTTTGTTTTTAAGCATACTCTTTCAGAAAAAAATATTAAAATTTCAGAAACGACCCCATTATCTTTATAGTATGTAATTATATGTATTATAGTATGTAATTACGTGTTACAACTCCATTTACATGCTGTAAAAACATATCTCACAAGGATGTTGAAAACATGATGAGCAATTAGTTACCTTAAACACATAATCATGCTTACTTTCCTACGAACAATGGTGGTCGAAAAGTTATGAAACAACTAAAGTCATATCCCATACCACCCACTGACTCATATCCCATAGATTCCTTAATGCCACAGAAATTACCTTTTCCCTTCGAAGTTTGGGAAACGAAACGTTAACCGCACAACTCCAATTTCCTAAACTATTCAGCAAAGTTGCGTTATCAAAGAGTGGTGAAGCGGCTTGGTTGAATCATATACGGAAGCTTTGGCACTTTAAGGAACTAAACACATTCTGGCATTTTCTACATCCGAAATTAAGCTTCTGATGCTCTGAAAGACCCCGTTTCACTAGTAATTGAAATGAAATGCTGGAGATAAAATATATTTGATAATAGTGCGGTTTGAATACGGAGCATCTGTAAAAGAAAATGTGTTTACATACATTAAATGCTACTGTATTACTAAACAAGAATGTAGTAAAAACGTTCTGACAATTTCGAAAAATAAAATTATCTGAAAAAAAAAAAGCTTTAATGAAGTTCGAAAAAAAGCTTGACTAAGTGGGGTTTTGTCTTATAACTGTATTATTTCATTTTCATTTCAAAAACACAGAAATGTTTTTAGATGCTTTCAAATTAATTTTTTTTATTGAATATTGTAGCCAGGGGTGCCCACCTAGAGAGGGAGGGGGTCATGGCGAAGACTGTGCTATTGAAATTTTTAGAGAGGGAATATTTACAAGGTTTTTTCTCATTTTTTGGGGTCTCTAGTTCTTGGGAGGATATTTGCGGTATTTGGAGGGGGGAGGGTGCCATTGCTGTTATCGTTTTAGTTTAAATTTGACTAAGCTTTCATGGTGCTTGCTTTCTTTGAAGCTGCCTATTAGAAATAAAATTAAAATCAAATTAACTCTGGCATTCTAAATACTGTCCACGAAACATAGTATTAGTACCTCAAATTTTAAATTTACACATTTAATGCAAAGGACGTTTATCACGCAGCAGTAAGCAAACAAATTCAAGTTTGTTTTTGTATTTATATTTATTTTTTATTTCAGAAAAATCTAGCATTTTGCAATTTTAAGTGTGTCATAATAACGTGAAGTGGTGTTAACATCTTATGCGCAGTGATAAAAATAATAATCGATCCCGTGAGATTAAAATTTTAGAATTTCATCCGTATTACTTTTGCTAGCATAAACTTCCTGAGAAGTAACTAAGAACACTATTCTTTAACATTGACAATGCTTTGCACACTAAACTTCAAAACATAGTATTTACTATAAAAATTTGCTGAATATTTATGTCAGAAGGAATCATCGTTCAAAGATTTTTCTTTTAATGCTCATCTTCCCTCCTTTGTACAATTCTAGCTGTCACAAGCAGGAGGGATCCTCTTCAATAGCTGAGACTTTTCCTCTTTGAAATATATAGCTCATCACTTCAGAAGGAAATGACACCTTTAAAACCGATTTCGTTTCCCTCATGCGAAGTGGTTTCCTTTCAACAAGTTGAAGAAAAGCTTTTTAAGCTTTATTGAAGACCAACACTTGAAAACTTATTTCTGTTATCAGTTTATACTTATGAAATTGTTGAGGACAAAAGCATATGTTCTGCACCCCATTGAAATTTGAAATGACATAAAGTCGACCACTTTCAATTAATCGGAGCAATGTTGTTCTAAATCATTTCGACAAAAATAAAGGATTTATATACACAGAAATATTTTTTAATGCCCCCAAAAGCATATTTCACGCATTTAAAATCAGGAACACGCCTAAAAGGTTCAGTGAAGTATATTTTCACGTCTTAGAATTTGGAAAAATGGGGATAAAAATTAATTACGGTGTTCAATATATTACAAAGGTGCAAAGTCAAATGGTGAAATATTTACTTTGGATTTAGCGCCAACTATCTGTTAATGTTTTATTTACATAGCAACACATGTAACCTACTCCAGTCAAACAAATATATAAAGGTTAAATCATGTAAGCATACAAGCAAATTTTATAATTTGATACTCATATTGTAATATTTCATTGAAAGTCAGAAATTCATCTCGTTATTATAAAATTATGCCGTTCTTGCAACGAACGTTTTAAATATTAATTGATACCTGCTAATATTCGGTGTAGTATTTATTTATTTGATACTAATTTATTCAAGTTTGCGCAGGCAACTAGTTCATTTCACTTACTTATTCAATTATTTATTAAGTCACTTACGGAATCATTTATTAATTGATTAATTTGCATTTCTTCCTTTAAAAAATCACCTATTTATTCAATCTTTCATTAATTTTTTTATTTATTCACTTTCTCTCGATTATTTATTTACTAGCTGCATTTCCCGACTTTGCACGGTGTACCTCGAATATAAAAGTTTTGTAAGCGACGATATTCAACAATCCGGCAGAGAAAAAAAACATACTACAAAAATATCCCGTCCAAATAATCATTCTCAAAGAAAGAAAACGGCAAATCAAAAGTTCCCCCCAAAAAAGTTAAACGCAACACTCTATAAATACAACTAAAATCCTAAAAAAAAAGAAAGAAGACAAATCGCCAAATAATTATCAAAAGAAAAAATTTTTACCTCAAAACAAAAACAAAATTTTATTTAGTCACAGCCGAGAAAAAAATGTGGCAATCTTGTAAAATTTAATTTAAAGTGAGATCGCTCCAACGATAATTTTCCGATATGAAAATAGAGTTCCATTTGGCTTAAAGGTGCTTTTTAATTTTTTCTCGGTGATTTTACAGCGTTATTTTTTTGGAATTCGTAGAAACGGAGTAAACTTAATGAGTAGTTTTCTCTAGCTTTCGAATGGGACCTGAATTAAAGAAATCGGATAATTATTTCGGGTAGAAAGAGCCATTTAATGCCATTTTCTACCTTTAAAATTACAATTCGAACGGGTCGGTTCTTTTCTGGCATTTAAAAAACCCCTTGTTCCTCCTCGGGTGCCCAAGTATGTCCCTGGCAAGTTTGGCCGAGATTCGACGTAAACTGTGGATTTGTATAAGGAACATACGCACTTATATACCCACATACACATATATTCTTTGTTTCATTTATATAGATTTATTTATTTGGTTATTGTTTAAATCATTTATTCATTTCTTAATTCATTTTTTATTTACTCATTCACTTGCTAAAATATAACTCAAAGTATCAACATTTGATTTTTAGTTGTTAAAAATCAAATTAGTACACATATATTCCTTCCCTGCCGTTTTTCACTTCATCTTTAGAGAGAGATTGTTTTGTTATGGAATTGATCCTCATTTTCAAACATTTAACTCCTCTGAAAAAGTAAAGGCGTATTTTCACGTCTTAAAAAACCCGAACTGTATCTCTGAACATAATCGCTTTATAAAAAATATTTCCAAATTTTTAACCGCATAGTAAAATTTAAATGATCATGATAAATAATATGCATTATTTAATTTATTTTCTTCTGATAGCTAGACGTTTAGAATAAATGTCATAATCGTAAATTATTGAAATTCTATTGTCGGTTACTTCTTCTGAACTAATATAGTAGTTCGAAATGTAGTCAAAGCCTTACGAGAAATACAAAACTGAACATAGTGTCCAACAGTTACATATTTTTAACAGGTAAAATAATTCTTTACCGTTCGACGTGCTATGGTATATAATGATTAATGTTATAGCATATTCAATTCGAAGGCCAATGGCGTGTGGTTTCTAGAAATTTCTATCAGTGCCTTTTTTTTTGCTCTATAGCCCCCCTTAGCACTAGCATTCGTTCGTTTTTTTTTGAGCAATCACGATTGCTTATTGTTCTCACTTGACCGTCCTTGATGTTGTGGTTCCCTTCTCAGCATGGACCAGGGGCCTCTGCAGCACCACTGCCCACCGGCCGGGGCAGCTCCTCTGGTCCTGAGCACTGTCCCCCGGAATCCACTTCGGCTGGGCGGTGGCGTCCATGTGTGTGTGTCCTACACATGCATGCTCATACACACTCACACACGCGCGCGCCTGTACACACATACACACACACGCCTATGTACTCACTTTTAATTATACACACGTAACCACCCAAGACGAGAGATACGCTTGGGGGAAGGGGGGGGGCGTTTCTAGAAACAATAACAAACAATAACTCCAATGAGTAGGGACTTGTCACAACTTGTGATTGCGAAAAACATAATTTGAATTCAAAGTTCCAGAATTCAAATTAGAGTTGATTAAGGAAAGTGGGTCAGTTTTTTTCAGAAGGCTTGATCTGTCCCGTGTCAGCTACATAACTCTAACTTGGTGTAACTTGGAATTAGTAATTGCAGAGATTTAGAAAATAAAAGGATTCATAAAACTTTTTGCTCGTGGAAATTAGAATTTGGATTGAACTTAAATGCCATTTGAAGTTTTATCCATAATATTAAATACGAAATGATTCAAAGGGAAGAATGTAAAATGTTACATTATTATAATTATTATTATTTTTCTTTTTTTGGGCATTCACGCATTGCTCATTGCTCTCACCTTGACCGTAATTGACTCACTAGAGTAGCTGATGTTCCTTTTATTTCATTTTTCTATGATTATAATGCAACCTTCTCTGGTCCACGGGGTTTCGTTAGCATGTCTCTCCTCCTGGATGGTGGCGTCCATGACCCCTGAATTGAATTTATTTATTTATACTCGACCCCCTTCTGACTTTACACACTCTTCCAGACAAAAGCAGCACACATCGAAAAAAGAAGCGTCTGGAATTAATTTGAACTTTGACATCCTGAATTCAAATTATGCTTTTCGCAATTCTGATTGTGGTAGGCGCCATTTATAGAAACGAAATATATAACGAGTAGACAACTTTCGCAATGGGATCGTTTCTGAAATTTTAAAAGGATTTTTTTCGAATTAACATAATTAAAAACATAGGATGTGATCATTTTTCAAATAATTTGACAAAGTTTACATTTTTTTACTGAATTTTAAGAATCAATTTCATTTTTTACGCTTCTGCATTTGACATCACAAATGATGAACTGAAATTCACTGTTGCCATTAGCGCAGAGGGCAATATTTAATTTACTTCTTTATTCTCGTATGCTTGCACCGATACGTTGAAAGTAAGCGTAGAGAGCAATATTTAATTAGGTTCTGAATTATCATAACGTGGAAACGCGGTAGTCAGCAAGCGTAAGCATTCAGCGCGCCAGTGGATTACGCGCCAAAGAGCATCACTTGTGACGCCGTATAGACCATGCCTTGTTTGGAAAATCGAACATTAAAAAAATATATTAAAAAATAACTGTTGGGAAAATTAAAGTATTTTCTGGGTCTATGCTATTTTTTCACTCATTCCATCAAATTCAGCGACTAAAAATAGTACTTTTGACTGAGGAAACAGCCGCATTCGTGATTTCAAAAAACTTGAGTTTGAAACGCCAAATTCTAATTAATTCCAGGGGTTGGATGCTAGGTGTTGCGTGCTGGACACTGGATGTTTTTTGCTGCATTCTGGATGTTGTGCGCTTGGTGCTGGATGTTTTTTTAACAGTTTATTTATTACTAGTGGTCCCGCACGGCTTTGCCCGTGGTAGAAAATTAAAAGGCCATTTGGTTCTCATGTACAAATAATGGATGATGAATTTCTTGCCAATTGGCTTTGTTCATTTGCTTGCCCATGTTACGGTTCTACGTTATGATAATTTGATAGTTTACTTTTCCTCGTTGTGATAATTTGCTCGGTAAAATTTTCTTAAAATTGGAATAGAAAAAGAACGAAATCGAGTTTTTGAAAAATCGCTTCGAGGTGCACACCCCCATGCTATAAACTAATTCTGTGCCAAATTTCATGAAAATTGGCTGAACGGTCTATGCGCGTCACAGAGATCCCGATCAGACAGAGAGACTTTCAGCTTTATTATTAGTAAAAAAAATCATAAAAGTGTTTTAAAAAACCTTTTGAACAACAAAATGAAACGAATAATGTATCAAAACGTACAATTACATACAATAAGTGAAAAAAAAAACTTATCATAATTCTCATTTCAATTTTTTTTAGCGATTTTTTTAATCTATGGTCTGAGAAACAATGTAAAGAGAATTCCTCTAACGTTGGTAACTCTTTTAGGATTTTTCGATCCATCTATATTTTTTATGTCTATCTCAAGAGTGAAAGATATATACTTCCAATTTGTCAATCATTTGAACAAGAGGTTCAATCCCTGGTATTTCTTACTTTTTACTTTACTGTCTAGAGTGCGTCCGAAGTGAGATTTTTCCTATGACATATATATGAGGTTTACTTTATTCAAAAAAGAATTGCATGTTTGACGTGGAATAGTGTTCTATATTAAAATATTTTTGACATAGCCATTGCTAAAAAAGTTTTCGAAATGACTTTTTACATGAAATGTTGGCAACGTGGGTTTTTACGGGAAGAAACATTCCTCATAAAGCAAAAATAGTCATAAAAGTCCACTTTTTATTCCTGGATAAATGTACTTTAACGCCTATCTAATAAAACATTGCAATGGTGTTTTAAATGTATAAAATTGATATTTATTTTTAATTTCTTTTTTCTTTGATGTATAGCAATTAATTTCACGATTTGAAAGTGTTTAGAGTATTTTCTGAGCAATTTCAGTATTTAAGGAAATTAAGCATACTATACTTATTATCTTATTAAGTTCTTTGTTCATATTTTAGTCTAAATCATTCCTAACCTTCAATTTTTGATTAAAACTCCGTGTTCTACCTTAGTTTATGGTATGTCTATCGTGATGGTATTTTTAATTTCCCAAAACAGGAAAATATTACACTTTTAAAACTATGCACTATTAAAATGCAATAAATCGTTGTTACAATAATTTTGTTTCGTAGACATAATACCACATATACAAAGTAAATTGATTTAAAACAGGAAAAAATACAATTCTTATTAAAGCAGGAGAATATGGGGCAAACTAAAATAGCGGGGCAAAATGAAATGACTAAATATTTACTTTGGTCACCTATTTGATAATGTTTTAACTAAGTATGACCCGTTCAGTCTATTTCAGTCAGGAAAAAAATACCGCCGAAGATTTAAAGTATATAGTAA
The DNA here is from genome assembly GCF_026930045.1 of Uloborus diversus. Taxonomy (NCBI): domain Eukaryota; kingdom Metazoa; phylum Arthropoda; class Arachnida; order Araneae; family Uloboridae; genus Uloborus; species Uloborus diversus. The sequence goes on along the minus strand of NC_072737.1, from coordinate 83,227,112 downwards.
TACATGCAATTTTCAAAAATTGATACTCATATTATGATATTTCAATGTAAGTCAAAAATTATTTCTTTTATCATAAAGTGATAAAGTTCTCGTAATTAACATTTTAAAGTTTTATTGAGAGTCTCTAATATTTTCGATGCAATATTCAATTAGTTAATATTAAACTTATTTGTGTTTAAAATATTTTTTACAACTACTCAATTACTTTTTAATCACTGAATTCTTTATTCAACCACTTACATAATCATTTATTAGTTAATTCATATGCATTCCTTTATTTAGTAAACTACTAATATTTATTCATTTGTTCACTTATTTTCATATTTCTCATTTTAAACTACATTAGTAGGAAATTTTTGTTTAACAATCTTTCTATTAAAATTAATTTTAATTAACACACGAAATTTTTCACATTTTATTTCTAGGCTACTTAAAACAGTGCATTGACACAATAACGAGAAACTTTTAACTGTAAGCTTTTATAACTACAAAACAACCAATATTGAAAAATGCTTCACATTTTAAATCTAAACTAGTTTTACTAAACAGCTATTTAACAAACACAGTACTTTACATTAATCGATTTTCGGAGCCTGGAGGCAATAAATTAGGAGATGCTGGAATCAATTATTTATGATGTTTGAAAGTTCTACGGTATTTAACATCAAAGTAATAACGTAGAGGAAATGTTTAGACAAAGCAATTTTAATACCCTTGACTTAAAAATTCTACTTATTGCATCTATCTTAATTGCTAATAGGATTAACTGCTCTTTCATGATGTTTTAAGAATGTTTATTCAAAACTCAATAAATGTCTCAAATGAAAGTCTAATAGTTTGAATAATTAGGCTCAGTATAAACTTTAAAGTTATTTTGGCGAATGACTTTCTTACTAGCACATAGATCTTTAAATAAACAGAAAAGTATTCATTAGATTTTTCTGCCAGAAAGAATAATGTACTTTTCAGAGCTTTGTTAAAAAAAGATTGTGTGTATGTGTGTGTATGCGTGCGCGTATGTGCAAAGAAAGTCAGATGTGTTTGTGTGTGAAAAAAGTAGTAAAGTGCATGTGTAAAGAATGTGTGGTGTATGTGTGTGCGTGAGGGGAAAATATAGAGCACGTGGGTATGTGTAAGACACATGTAATGTGAGTGTGAAAAGTATAAGATGTGAGTTTGCGTGAGAAAAGTGTAAAATTTGTGTATGTGGAAAATATATGTAATGTGTGTGCATGAGGTGCGTGTGTCGTCAGCACGTTTAGCACCATGTGGCGCTTAAAAGTCCTTTGAAAAAAAGATTTGTGATATATCGTGGAAAATGATTTTTGATGCTAAAAATGACTTGAATTTAACCATACCACACTGGTCTTGTAGGTGAAGTGGAGATACGCTGTATAAAAGACTAATAACACCTGTTTTACTTTATGCATGAACATACATCTCAAACAAAGCCACACATGCTCACTAAATATGTTTGAACGATACATTTTTTTGAGAAATTGTTGCCCCAGTGAGTAGATGAGGATGTTGGTTTGCAAGAAAAAAAAACTTGAACCGTGCTTTCTCTATAAGAAGCCTCAAATAATACAAGTCATCCGTTGTAAGAGATTAAGGTGGTTGGGCAGTATTTGGAGAATCATAGAAGATAAGCGTACCAAGATCGTGACCTTCAAATAACCTAAGGGATTCAGATCTAAAAGCAACAGAAAGACCACCAACTGGGTGTTGAATAACAATAAATTAGGCATCAACATTTTAAAAATCTTTAAAATGGAGAAGTGTCGCAGTTGAACAAGACGCTAGAAGGAGAGCTTAAACTCCAACGCAGTGTTCCGTGATTGTCATTTGGATATTTTTTCCTCAAAAAATTTGCGTACAGTGTTTATCTGGAGCAAAAGAGAGGGGAAGAAAATTTAATTGATTTTGTTCAGTAAGGTTTTATGGAACAATAATTCTACTTTAAAATTGTTTTTTTTTCTTTTTCTTTTTTTTTTTTACAACCATTATCGTGAAACACGCTTAAAAAAGATAAGGAAAAGCTGCACTTCGTATAGCATTTGCGATTTGTAACAACACTTTTAAAAGCTCAAAATATTTCAAACATACACTTGGCCTACTTTATAACAACAATATGAGAATGGTGCTGCATGGGATTTGAGTGAAACATGTCGGACCTGAAGAGAGAAAAAATTAGAAAGTAAAAAATCTATACCAGCCGTGCTCAACCTATAATACTCTTCAACCATAAAAATGATGTACCAATTAAAAGAAAGCAATTGTCTTGCTTTACAAAACACGCTCAACACAATCTCTCAATCCAAAATATTTCTACAACGAACATCTAGCTCTTGGAAAATCTAAAGAGTTGTGCGTCATTGCCTCAGGATATAATGACTCCTCCTAACACGAAAAAAATAATCGATGAGTCAAAAAAAATCTTTGAAACGAAACATAAGTTTCAATTCGTTCAACAAAGAATAAACTTCGTTTTGGAAAAGTAAAAGTGAAGATTTTACTTTTCAGAACAAACTTTTCAATAGCCGTTTCCTGCTTTACCTATATTTATATATATATATATATATATATATATATATATATATATATATATATATATATATATATATATATATATCAATTTTGGTCATCTTTCAGGTTTATTAGATGGTTTTTCAGTGAATTTCTTTTATAGGTCGAGCTGTCTAAAATAATTCAAATGAGCCCTGATTCTTTTTTCTTATGAAAAGTTATTCTAGCTTTTCAAAATTATGAAATAGAGTTCAAACAAGTTTCAACAAACAATATTTTTAAGGACTTTAATGGGATGCAAAATTTGAAAAGATGCGGAAATTTATTCATAGAAAAAAGTTATCCTTGAAAAGGGTACGCCAACTATGAATGCAATGCTGGAAAATAACTTTGTTAACGCATTCACAGATGGCTCAGCTGACGAAATTCTTTAAAAAGGCGGTGCGGTGGTAAAGTTTGTACTGCCCAAGGGTCATTACTACGAACCATTCATTTTGCACAGGTTACATCGCCTCAAATTTTACCAGTGAGCTTAAAGCAATATACAACGCACAGCATAAATACATCTCACTCAACGATACTGACAAAGATAATGGTCTAGTTATCTTTTGCGATTCCAAAGCTGCCTTAGAAGCATTATATAAATGTCAATCAAGGCTAACCCATGATATCCAACATCAATTGGAAAAAAAATCAACAAACTAAACAGGATATCTATATTGCAGTGGATACCCGCGGAATAGGCATTCCTGGAAATGAAGAGGCAGACCAACTTGACAAGGAAGGGAGAAATCACTAATAATGAAATTTCCGCCAAGGTCTCTCTTGATGTTGTTAATGCGATCGCAAAGTTCCGTTTAAGAGAAAACACCATCAAAACAGTGAAATAAATGCAAGTAAAAACCTAGCCAAAACTATTACCCGCCTCAGAACCAGTAACGTAATTAAGGGTTCGCAGGATCGGCTCAAGGGGCGCAGCAGCCGGGGGGGGGGGGGGGGGCATTTCAACTGATTAAAAATTTTTTTTTTTTTGATCACAGAATTTGAAAAATGTTATAAAAAATGAAAAACTCGCAAGAAAAAAAGCTAGAGGCACATACATAACATCAACTGAGAAGGAACATTGGGCATCATTGAAAACAGTTCTAAAAAAGGAAATAAGAAAAAAAATACAATGCTGCCTCTTATTTGTCGAATCAACACATCAAAATGTTCCAAAAAAGAAAAAAATTGGAGGTCACAATGACCTCCGTGACTTCCCCCCCTGGAGAGGAGGGGCGCAATTTCTTGAGTTCGCCAGGGGCGTTAGACCGCATAGTTACGCTACTGCTCAGAACTGATCCCTCTCGAGGTATGACGATCCAGAGAGATGATAACAGAATCGACTATCTCTGCAGTAAGTGTGATGATGTCCCACTCACGCCAAATCATATTTCCGAGTGCCTTGCTATTTTTCGATCTCTGGACCGACATCAGACTGTGCTCAGGCAACATCATAGTGCTGACCAGCTGTGTTTTGCATACACATGGATCAGGCTTGGAGTCAATTACGAGGGAATGTAATCGATTACGATTATGATTACGGGCACAAAAAAGAGGGATTACAATTATGATTACGATTATAATCCTCTGGCAAAACGTAATTACGATTACAGCAACTATCCGATTATGTTGGAAATGTAATCGATTACGATTACAATATGCCGATTATGATTTTGATTACGATTACAGACTTATACTATAATGTATATATATATATATCACTCATTTGCATCAACAACGTTATAGTTGAAAATTATGATTTTTGATTTAATATTAAGAGATAATTAAATTGCAACTACCGTGTAGTATAACCTTAAAGATTCTTTATTTTGTATTATTGCGCTGTTGCAGGAAAAGAGCAATATATGAAAGATAAAAAAACATCTAGGAAATTCAAATTGCCTACATTGCACAATGCTACAATGACTGTACAGGTATAGGCATACTCTTATTCAAATGTATACACAGTGCATCTTGTTTTTGAGTCAGCTGTTTATTGTTATTTTGCCATTGTAGTAGTTCTGCCTTAGCCCTGGCTCAAGGGCAATAACTTACTGCTAAACATTTTAGTTTATAATTTCTGAAAATTGTGTAGTATATTTCAGCAATGATATTCTCAATTATTTAGTATATTATCAGTTAATTTATTGCGCAGTAATTTTTTTGAAAAAAGAACCTCGTATGGTTCTTTATGCGGAAAAACTGCAATGTAATAAAATACGCAGAAAGTGTAAATAAAAGATACGGTAGTAAACAATTTCTAAATTTGAAAAAAAAGGAATTAAATGCATTTAAGTGTAATTAATACTTCAAAGATATCTGGTTTTTTTCTTTCTTTTTTCTTCTCATTCTTTGAGAAGAGAAAAAAATTCCAGCAATGCTAAACAATTGTTGAACTGGAGCAGATGACGCAGAAATAAAAAAAAATACTTGGGTAATATTATTTTTAGCACAGATACATATGAGTGTTAGGTCCCTACAACTCTTACAGGGTCAATTTTATGATCATTTGATAAGCTATTTGCACATGCTTTGATTTCATTCTTGAATCAATCACTTACTGAAGAAATTGCACTTTTAAAAGTGCTAAAAGGTTTCAACTTAACACTCATTAAAAAGAAGATTGGGCATAACATGTTTTGCTATGATTTCTACTTTTTAGTCATACAGCTTTTTGTTTTTGTTTTTTTGCATAAATGAGTATTTTATAATAATGTTTATACATCACAGTTTTAATACAGCAGTGAAGTGCAATTTTTCTCACTTTAAAACTGAGGCATGAAAAGATGATTAAATTTCAAAATTTGTGTTAATTCCTTGATACAATAAAACGTAAACAAATTTTATAAAATTTATCAATGCAAACTTTTTACTTTCATACATACTCATTAATTAGAGATAATATCAGTTGTAAACATATAAACATGCATTGGAGATGAAACTATGCGAAAAATTATTTTGAAAACATAAAAAAAAAAATCTTATTCACCAGGGTTTAGATTTGATGTCATATAGCAAAAAATAAATGCAATACGTGTAAAGGCAAGAGTGTTAAAAGAACCACTGAAACGCAAATGCGAATTTGGTTTTCTTTTGACAAAATCTTTTTTTCAGTCATTCACTACTTTCTCATAAAAGTATTTAAAAAAAAAAAGCTTTTTGTTGCGTGAAACTTAGTTGTACTTTTGATATCATTGTACTTTTCTGCTAAAATACGATTTTGAGGCGGCAATGTGCTTCGCTTGATTGCCTAACATTGACAGATGAAAGGGAAACTGATTAATGAATGACCAATTGTAGGGATTTGGGAAGACGTTCCCAAGAAGCCCTGAAACCTTCCTGTCAAGCCACAGGGTACTAATTGTACTAAACACTTAAGATAGGGCTCGATTTACGGCTCTCGTTTGCAAACAAGGACGAGTGGGGACGAGCACTGAATAGTCGTTTAAAGAAAGAAGTCGTTTTCTACGTTATTATTGAACTATGTTATCTTTCCATACATTAGTAAAAGGGCGGCTTGAATTTTTTCACTTTTGGAATGTCAAGATTACGCAATTACAAGGGGCAAATTACGGATTATTTAAATTAGATTACAGTTATGATTATTCATGAAAATCTTGATTACGATTACGGGAGTATCCCAACGACAGATTACAATTATGATTATGATTACACAAAAACGTAATCGATTACTCAGATTACGATTACGTAATCGGCGATTACTCCAAGCCTGACATGGATACATATATAGTTCTTCCCATGGACCCAACACCACCACCACCACCAGAGTAATTTCATGGTTTTACAATCTAGATTTGAAGGACTGAAAATATTTTAAATTTCTGAAAACTATCGTACGGCAATATTTGGCTGCGGAATACTTCCAAGCAATACTTGGCGAGGGCGAGAAGTAAGAAGTAGATTTGTATATAGAAAACATACTTACAACTTTCATAGATGTGTACATATAATACATGTCTAGCTTACTAAAATACAGTTGGCTCTCCGTTTAACGACTCTCTATTTAACGATTTTCTCCATTTAAAAACGGTTTTTCACTGTCCCGGACGCTCCACTAGTTTTAATAGCATTCTATTTAACGACACATTCGTCTAAGGACGTTTTTTTGTGGTCCCTTGAAAATCGTTAAACAGAGAGTCGAATGTTTCTAATAATAACATATCGCACTCCAGCAAGGAAAGTTAAAGCGCAAAATAAAAATTTAGGGAAAACATGTCAGCTATTGATCATGAAAAATTTATATTTAGCGTTCTTTCTTGACACAAGATCGCACAAAGTTAACTTACATACCTGGTGCGTGGTGGCGTAAAAAGGATATAATAGAAAGTGATAGTCATTTCATTTTCTTAACTTATAAGAAATATTTTTGATCTTTAAATATGCATCAACAAAACCTTACCGGTAATTATACAACAAAACCTTACCAGTAAATAATGTTTCATAATTTTTTTGGGCGTATAGTAATTCTTGTGGTTAAATCACTTAAAACTACTTCTGCGTAAAGCCTTGATTTTCTCCAACGCTGTTGCTTTGAGTTTTATTACTTTAATTTCCGGGTTACGATGTCTAGAAACACTGAACCGTTCTGTGCTAATTCTAAAGATTTTTCCACTGTCGTCTTTTATATAAGTAAAATTGAAGAGCTCATCGATTGAAATAAGTCAAGAGTAATAAGTTGAGTGATGTATTTAGTATGAATTTCGATGATATAAATAAGTAGCTATCGAAGGTTTTTAATTTTTCAGTTGTTAATTTCATTCTAATGTCAGGGATCTTTGCTAAATAAAATTCTCAAGTTCAGAGAAAGCTTGCGCCATAGCTGAAGAATGATTTTTTTTTGGAAAACTAGCGATGAAAAAAAGTAATATGATCAAATGAGATAGTAAAGGTTAAGAACTCGATTTTTAACACGCTTTTATTATCTTCATCTATATGTATCTTCGGAAGTATTTATCTATGTACTCTCTTAAAAAATTCCAGCGATTTCAACTCAGACTGAGTAAATTTTCACTCCTTTCCAGTTTTGAAAACGCACTTTCCTTATAGGAGTGAATTTCATTCCTTTTGGGGAGCGGTTATTTTCACTCCTTTTGGATAAGTTAATTTCACTCCCTTTTGATAAGCTATTTTCACTCTTTTTTAAGACTAAATTAATATCGTAAAAGAGTGGCTGCTTTCCGTTTTGGAAAGCCGATATTTCACTCTTTTTTAGAATAAAATAGGTAAAATCATTTCACTCTCATTTGGTGAAATTGTTTTTTAAATGTGTTTTCATGTGCTTATGCTGTGTATTTGAATTTAAAACTGTTTTTAAAATTGTTATTTCATTTGAAAAAAAAATTAGTTTTTAGGTTAAAAAAATGTAAAAAAAAAAAAACCTGTTTTTAGTGTTTCCGAAGAGGATGCACAAAAACTGCATGGTAAATAGTACGAATATTTTTCTTTTTTATTAAAACCTTAACTGATAATATTTCTTGAACTACTCGTATATCGTTACAAATCACCCACTTGCAATATTACGTACATTTCCGATTCTAAAGATTGAAATAAAATTAAAAAACCCACACAGTTCCAAATAAATAGATTTAAAATTTTGAAACTTTATATTGATATTCACAATATGCCTTTTAACATTAATAATGTTTTAAAAGTTAGATCAGTCCAAATTAATTTAAAAAGTCACTCATAAATTATGACAAGATACGTTTGAATTCAATTTTGTTTCTTCGGGGCCATTCTTAAATTACGTAAGGACAATTTAGGCAATTTTTGATCTTCCCTTCCCCTTATGTAAGGGTCTGTAAGATTCCCCCCCCCCCTCCTCCCATCTACGTAAGATTCTTTTTTTTCTTCACGATAATAAAATAACAAATATTATATCACTGGGATCGTTCTTAAATTAACTATCATTATTATTTTTTTAAACCTTTTTGAGTACAGAAATGTTTACTGTAAGGAATCTAGACCGAATGTTTTTTCGACAAATAATTTTTGTATATGATGCGATAATAATTAAAAATAAGACATGCAAAACACAGAGCGATTCTTTTATTATATTTTACACGTTTCATTCTTTGAAACACTAGTAAAAAACAGCTCATCCTATAATACCTTTTACCTTCCTGAAGCAAATGAAATATAATATTTGCCAAACCACTTGACCGCGGATTTCTAATATAAAATATCGGCTTGGAAAATATTACGTAAGAATGGATCTAACCCCCCCCCCCCCTTCAAGCAAGGGTATGTAGAGAATTTTCCACCCCCTCCCCCTCTGGACCCTTAATTAATGAATGGCCCGTTACACATATGAATGAGTGTATTATACAAAGTTTATGAAACTCTTTAAAGTTTATTATACACACAAACAATATTTGATTAATTTAAAATATACGCAGTGGTTGGAGCTCCGACCATCGGGAGCGGATTCGGTATAAGACCTATAGATTTGCGCATGGTCGGGTCTGTAACACCTGCCTAAAATATATATACAGTACACACACACACACCAAAGAAGGTAACGACTGTTTCAAATGTCATATTTTTGATTCGATGAACGAAACAAAATTGTTGATGAAAGTTTCATTAATTTGTAAGAAAAAGTTACAAAAAGTTCGCCGTAACATTGCACGTGGGTGATTTGTAACAATATACGATTAGTTCAAGAAATATTAGCAGTTACAAGTTTTAATGAAAAAGAAAATTCTTCGTACTTACCATGCAGTTTTTTGCATCGCCTTCAGAAACCTCATTCGGCAACAAATATTGTTTTAAATCATTAAATGAAGACATTTAGATAGCGACATCCACTTGGTACTCGCGACCGACGTTAGTTAAGCCGAACATGGAGGCATAGAAGATTCTCCCTAAACAAAATCACGTGACAGAATCGAACCAATGAAAATGTTTTTGAGTCCTTCTTTTAAAGAATGTTTTTATTTTTCGCTCATCCAAAGGAGTGTTTCCGAATTTCACGCGAATAAGGAAAAGTTTTAGTCTTGGTTTCTTCGTAAAACGTCTTTTTTCGATAAAGCTAGCACTCGGAAAGAATGAACACACTCGCAATAGATTTCACTCCTTTTAAGAGTTATTTTTTCGCTCTTTTGAATTAAGAGTGTATGTAATATAAATTTTCTTTTCAATTTTCACCCAATTCTTATGTTTGACCTTTTTTGGAATTTCGTATGAGAATAAATACCTAATATCTGGCGACAATTTGATATTCTATAATCAGATTTATTACTTACGTTAATAAAATTAATGTATTACTGAAATAAGTGACATGTTCACATAAAGGGCGAAAAAGTATTCGCACACGTTAATATTATATGTATCACTTGGAAGCTCCGACTTTTATGCATAAGATTAAATTTAATTAGTTTTTTTGAATTAGGCATAATAAATTCGGGGATTTTGGACATTTGAAACTTTTCATATAAGGCTTTTTTGGTTCAAGTCATCAATTTATAAGACTTTAAAAGCTTTTTCCAGCATATGGTTGTTGCAAAAAAGTTATGCATGCCAAGCCTTTTCGCCAAGCTCTTCAATTAGTTTTCTCAGACGTGCATATTTTAACTATTGTTTTGTGAGATGCTTACAAAAGTTTGAGTAAGATTTTTAATTGATATTTTTGAAAATATATTTTCGATACTAAAGGTTCAGATTTTCCACCCTGCTAAAATTTAAAAATATTGTTCTCTCAAACATAAGTTGCAGTTAATCTTTAATCCCAAGAAATTTCAACAAAATCAAACTTAAATCGTTTCATTGCGGAAAATAATAATCTGAAACTGCTCCCTTCCTTCATTATGTAAACAATGCTTCTCTTGGCTTATAAAAGGCAGTGAATGATGAATCATTGAAATATAAAGGCGGAATTAGGGAATATTGATGATCTTTATGTAGTTTAGTTCTATATTCAATGAAGGATTATCAGAGATTTAGAGCTTATAATGGATTTCACTGCTATGAATTAGAAATTCTGAATGGGTTGAGATTAATGGCGTTCATAAACTGTAAAATATATATTTCATCGCTTTTGTATTTCATTAAGTTGTAGAAAATAATCTTAACACCGCTTTAATAGGAATAAAATTTGTAAAATAATTGTTATTAGACGTTCACATGAAAACGCTAATCATGAAAAGTTAGTTAATACAAAGCAATCTCCACTGTGAATAAAATATTATTTTATTTAGTTTTGCAATTTTTATATGAAAACATACTGCATTTTGAAGGAACAAAATTACATTCTTTGGGCAATCGCGACGTCGTGTCTGCGTTTTTTTCGTGTCTTATTCCATGAGACTGACGAAATAAGCAATTGTTTCTACTGTCGCTATTTTGTAAACTGGACTTTAAGGTACAGTGCTGGCCAAATTATTAGACTAAGACTGTTTTAAAAGCAAATTCTTTATTAAAGTCAGACCAAACAACGTAAGTAGAAGCACAAATTTGTAAATTACAGCAGACACGTGTTTCGGCGTTACAGGGAACGCCTTTTTCAATGCAAAAATAATGAGCTTATGGATGAAAAGACATCCGACAAAAGCCAAGAGCAGATAAGCATGCAGCTTAAAAGATAAAAACAGCGGATTAGCCAAACACCAATGACAAAGTTATAAACCGATCAGGAACCAATAGGAATGCAAGCAAAGGTCAGGAGCTTTCGCTTAGGTACGAACCCAGAAAGAAAGAATTCAATTGGACAAGGATTAAGCCGAAGCTTAAACAAAAAGAAAAGAAATTGTCAGTAACCGTGAACCGCAAGAAAGGAAAAGCAGAATGGAAAACCATGAAATAAGATAAACAGAAACAAAAAATATTCGAAAAAAGGAAAAATAAAGATAAATAGAAGAAAATTGGGGGGGGGGGGGGGTGTCAATCAAGACAAAAAGGCAAAAATAAACAAAGGAAGATAGATAAAAATGAGTGGAAAAAAAAGAGGGGGGGGGGGGAATGGGGAAAGGACAGTATTAAAGATATGGGAGCCAAATGTTAGAAAAATATGGAACTGCACTAAGATCGTTAACTAAGTTAGAACTGTTCCTCAAAATATGAAAGGATTCCCAAAAGTCAAGATCTGATGAATTGGGGCATTTTTGGATAATCTGAAAAGAGTTAAAATCAAAAGAGTTATTCGAATCCCAACAATGTTGAGCAATACTAGACTTATTTAATTGTTGTTTTTTCACATAATTTTGATGCTCTTTCAAGCGAATTTTTAAAGCACGCCGAGTCTGTCCAATATAGGCAAGTTTACAACTACAATTAATTCTATAAATTCCACAACAATTAAGAGGGTGAATAGGATCTTTAAGAGAAGAGAATGAAAGTTTATTAATAGGAGAGAACACCACCTGGAATTGGAAACGTTTTAGAATCTTAGCAACCTAATAGCTTACAGATGGAAAGAATGGCAAAACAACCAAATTCTTTCTGATGAAGGTTCGGTTAAGAACATTAGTTTGGGATTTATTTGAAAGTTTTTTATAAATGGAATCAATCAAAGTTGGCGGATAGTCTATCAATTGCCACAGCTTTAAGATAATTAAGTTCCACTTTAAGAAGTTCCGACGAAGAACAAATATTAATTGCGCGATAAACAAAAGAATTGAAAGCAGAATATTTTTGATTTGGAGGATGAGACGATAGTCTATGAGGAGGTAAAGAGACAGCAAAAGGTTTGCGATAAACAGTAGTTTCAAAACCAATTTCTGTACGAGAAACAAGTACATCAAGAAATGAAATGCAATTATTCCGTTCTTTCTCACAAGAAAACTGAATATGAGGATCAATGGAGTTTAAAATAGATAAAACCTCATCACTCTCAAACTGATTCTGGTTCATTAGAACAAAACAATCATCAACATACCGAACATAAAATTGGAACTGCAGTTTTTGGAACAGCTTAACCTCAAAATAATGCATGTAAATATCACTAAGAATGGGGCTAAGTGGGTTACCCATAGCCAGACCATCTAACATAATATAAAAATTCCCATTAAAAACAAAAGAACATTGTTTAAGACAAGTACGGGTAAGGAAAATTAAATCCTCAATTTCCGTATTGGTGAAATGAAATTCAGAAAGTCTTCTACGAAGGCATAACAATGAACCCTCGACGGGAACGTTCGTAAATAAAGAGTTAACATCAAAAGAAGCTATAAAAGAATTATTTGGAACGAAACTATGAATTTTTTTAACAAACTCAACAGAATTTTTAATGGTAAATAAATTGTGACTCCTAAGGGGAGAAAACACAGAGACTAAATATTTTGCAAGTTTGTACGAAGCCGTACCAATATTGGAAACAATCGGCCTGAAAGGAATACCAGAGCATCAAAATTATGTGAAAAAACAACAATTAAATAAGTCTAGTATTGCTCAACATTGTTGGGATTCGAATCACTCTTTTGATTTTAACTCTTTTCAGATTATCCAAAAATGCCCCAATTCATCAGATCTTGACTTTTGGGAATCCTTTCATATTTTGAGGAACAGTTCTAACTTAGTTAACGATCTTATAAGATCGTTCACATAATTTTGATGCTCTGGTATTCCTTTCAGGCCGATTGTTTCCAATATTGGTACGGCTTCGTACAAACTTGCAAAATATTTAGTCTCTGTGTTTTCTCCCCTTAGGAGTCACAATTTATTTACCATTAAAAATTCTGTTGAGTTTGTTAAAAAAATTCATAGTTTCGTTCCAAATAATTCTTTTATAGCTTCTTTTGATGTTAACTCTTTATTTACGAACGTTCCCGTCGAGGGTTCATTGTTATGCCTTCGTAGAAGACTTTCTGAATTTCATTAGTGCAGTTCCATATTTTTCTAACATTTGGCTCCCATATCTTTAATACTGTCCTTTCCCCATTCCCCCCCCCCCTCTTCTTTTTTTTTTCCCACTCATTTTTATCTATCTTCCTTTGTTTATTTTTGCCTTTTTGTCTTGATTGACACCCCCCCCCCCCCCAATTTTCTTCTATTTATCTTTATTTTTCCTTTTTTCGAATATTTTTTGTTTCTGTTTATCTTATTTCATGGTTTTCCATTCTGCTTTTCCTTTCTTGCGGTTCACGGTTACTGACAATTTCTTTTCTTTTTGTTTAAGCTTCGGCTTAATCCTTGTCCAATTGAATTCTTTCTTTCTGGGTTCGTACCTAAGCGAAAGCTCCTGACCTTTGCTTGCATTCCTATTGGTTCCTGATCGGTTTATAACTTTGTCATTGGTGTTTGGCTAATCCGCTGTTTTTATCTTTTAAGCTGCATGCTTATCTGCTCTTGGCTTTTGTCGGATGTCTTTTCATCCATAAGCTCATTATTTTTGCATTGAAAAAGGCGTTCCCTGTAACGCCGAAACACGTGTCTGCTGTAATTTACAAATTTGTGCTTCTACTTACGTTGTTTGGTCTGACTTTACTATTCAACACAAAGGTATTTATTTATCTCAAATTCTTTATTGTTTACATAACTATACACACATTAACGAACAGTGAAATAATTATCTAACATTCAGTATGCATTCCCTTGTTCTTGATGAGCATTTTAAGTCTTTTTGGCATACTTTTCACAAGGTTTACATCATTTCTTAACTTTTTAAAAAAGGAGGTAAAAAATTGTTTATACTCACTATTATATATACTCACATACACATACTCACTAATTACCTAAAACTAACTTTAAATATAACAGAACACACTAATAAAAAGAACTAGTGTTCCTGATAGGTAGATAAACAAAGAACATAAACAAAGCAGACAGAGCTGCCACCTGCAAACATTAAATTATGCTAAAATAACGTAATAATCAGTGTTCAGTATGTACTGTACTTTAACAGTAAAATAAATAGCATTTTAGTACAAATAGTGTACAAAAAACAAAAAAAACCTTTAGTCTAATGATTTGGTCAGCACTGTATACTCGATATAAATGATATTTAGTCTCTGTGTTTTCTCCCCTTAGGAGTCACAATTTATTTACCATTAAAAATTCTGTTGAGTTTGTTAAAAAAAATTCATAGTTTCGTTCCAAATAATTCTTTTATAGCTTCTTTTGATGTTAACTCTTTATTTACGAACGTTCCCGTCGAGGGTTCATTGTTATGCCTTCGTAGAAGACTTTCTGAATTTCATTAGTGCAGTTCCATATTTTTCTAACATTTGGCTCCCATATCTTTAATACTGTCCTTTCCCCATTCCCCCCCCTCTTCTTTTTTTTTCCCACTCATTTTTATCTATCTTCCTTTGTTTATTTTTGCCTTTTTGTCTTGATTGACACCCCCCCCCCCCCAATTTTCTTCTATTTATCTTTATTTTTCCTTTTTTCGAATATTTTTTGTTTCTGTTTATCTTATTTCATGGTTTTCCATTCTGCTTTTCCTTTCTTGCGGTTCACGGTTACTGACAATTTCTTTTCTTTTTGTTTAAGCTTCGGCTTAATCCTTGTCCAATTGAATTCTTTCTTTCTGGGTTCGTACCTAAGCGAAAGCTCCTGACCTTTGCTTGCATTCCTATTGGTTCCTGATCGGTTTATAACTTTGTCATTGGTGTTTGGCTAATCCGCTGTTTTTATCTTTTAAGCTGCATGCTTATCTGCTCTTGGCTTTTGTCGGATGTCTTTTCATCCATAAGCTCATTATTTTTGCATTGAAAAAGGCGTTCCCTGTAACGCCGAAACACGTGTCTGCTGTAATTTACAAATTTGTGCTTCTACTTACGTTGTTTGGTCTGACTTTACTATTCAACACAAAGGTATTTATTTATCTCAAATTCTTTATTGTTTACATAACTATACACACATTAACGAACAGTGAAATAATTATCTAACATTCAGTATGCATTCCCTTGTTCTTGATGAGCATTTTAAGTCTTTTTGGCATACTTTTCACAAGGTTTACATCATTTCTTAACTTTTTAAAAAAGGAGGTAAAAAATTGTTTATACTCACTATTATATATACTCACATACACATACTCACTAATTACCTAAAACTAACTTTAAATATAACAGAACACACTAATAAAAAGAACTAGTGTTCCTGATAGGTAGATAAACAAAGAACATAAACAAAGCAGACAGAGCTGCCACCTGCAAACATTAAATTATGCTAAAATAACGTAATAATCAGTGTTCAGTATGTACTGTACTTTAACAGTAAAATAAATAGCATTTTAGTACAAATAGTGTACAAAAAACAAAAAAAAACCTTTAGTCTAATAATTTGGTCAGCACTGTATACTCGATATAAATGAAGTGAAACGTCAATTAAACCTTGATAAATCATACTCTATCTAGTCGGTCTAAGTTTACATAAAGATGAACTTTTTAAGTGTGCTTTCCTAGTTATGGATTTTCTGTTGGTTTTGGGCTCGTGGGTCTGGTCTAGTCCACAACTAGAACCAATTATGGGATTAGTAATAGCAACAACAACGTTGAAAGCTTGAATTTAACTTTAAATATTAGAGGAATTGTTTGTACAGAATTTTTGAATTTCTGTAACAGTTTAGGGGGAAAGTAGAATGGGTTCAATTACCAAAAACTGGGGTGCTATTAGAAAACTTGTATTATGTATCGGTTTAATGTCAACTCAAAGTTTTACAATGTATGACAGCTATGCAATTCAAATTGTCATGTAAAATAGTTATTAAAACAATTGATTATTAAACCTTGGTTTATTCTTTCGCCTTGGTATGTCTCACATTGTTATTCTTCTGATGCCAGATAATCTATTTTTTCCATACCTCAACTACTGACTACACGTTGCCAAACTACTTGCATCGCCCAAGACGAGTTTAAGGTCAGCTTAATTCACACCTGATTTTTCGGCTACCTTTTATAATTGATTAAATTTTAATATTACTCAAGATGAATGTTCAATTAGCCTTAAAAAGTTACGATTCTCTACCGATTAGTATAAATTTAATGGAATGTTCAAATGTTTTGTGTCACAAAACAAACCTTTTTATCAGTAGTTAACTACAAAAAGGAAAATGCAAAAACAATATAAATGTAACGAAAAATCGAGTTCTTTCTCTGTGACACCCTTAATTGTATTTTTTTTAAAGTCAGAGCAATTTAAATATTTGTACCAAATACTGTCTTATTAGAATGTGTAAAAATATCATTATATATATATATATATATAAATGGATGGATGTTTGTGGGTGTGTGGGTATATGTGTATGTTCCTTATACAAATCCACAGTTTTCGTCGGATTTCTTCCAAATTTGGCACGGAGGTAAATTGTTACTCAGGAATTCATATGGGCGGGTTTTTGGAATTTAAAAAAGATCCGAAGAGGTTCAAATTTATATTTTTAATCATAAATTGCTCTTTTCGATACAAACAAATTTGTGTATAGTGAATAAAATATGACAACGTATATAAAGTACAAATTCAGAATGAAAAAAGGTTAAAAAACCAGCAAACAGCTGTTTCGGCACTCTAAAATACAAGTGCCATCATCAGTGCAATTAAAAACGAAGACAGGTTCAACCCGACTAAAACACAGTCGAGGCGAACATGACTGTGTTTTAGTCGGGTTGAACCTGTCTTCGTTTTTAATTGCACTGATGATGGCACTTGTATTTTAGAGTGCCGAAACAGCTGTTTGCTGGTTTTTTAACCTTTTTTCATTCTGAATTTGTACTTTATATACGTTGTCATATTTTATTCACTATGCAGTACAAAGTTTTCGACTACTTTTTATGTAAATTTGTGTATAGTTATGAACTTAGTCTAAATGAAAAGCCCGTAAAAAACTGCCATAGATGAAGTTTCTTCAAAGATTAACTACTATCGTTAAATTTTAGGACTTTGATTCCAAGCTAATAAAAATGATTTGCAACTTATAACCACCAGTAAATATTTTAAACACAATCAACACAAAAAGTATCATAAACAACGGCCGTTAATGTCTTTCAGCAACAAGCCAAACGCATGTTTAGTAAGAGAACCGTAGATATACGAAGTAATGGTGTACATCGTTGTGTAGCCCCAGGGATCCATTGATGCTACCCATGGTTCTGCTTAATTTGAATGCTACCGTTAAATTGTAATTTTTAATATTGTTTAATTAAAAAATCCACAACAGTAAGGGTTGCGTGTAATTTTTTATCAGTGTTTTCCACGTTAATAGGACAGAAAATACAAACATTAGTAACGTATTAATAATACATTCAAGATTGACGCACTATCTTCGACTGTTTCAGCATTAGAATACTTTTATTAAAGCCACATCTATTTCATTCATATGATTCTTACCAAATCAATTTGAAATGTGTAAATTTTCTGTATACTATTCCTCGATGTACGTCGAATCTTTAAGTAATTCAGTTCAACTATAACCAAGAACCTAATTCGGTTAAACAGAAGTCGCTCCAGGCTATCAAAGAACATGCATGTTTGTGGGTGTGTGGGAATGGATGTTCCTTCTACAAATCCAGTTTTCGTCGGATTTCTTCCAAATTTAGCACAAAGGTAAATTGTTGCTCAGGAGTTCATATAGGCTGGTTTTTTAAATTTTAAAAAGACCGCAATTGGTTTAAATTCATATTTTGAGTCATAAAATTACTTTTTTCTACACGAACGAATTTGTGTATAGTTATTAATTTAGTCTTAATGAAAAGCCCGTAATAAACTGCCCTAGATGAAGTTTCTTCAAAGATTAACTACTATCGTTAAATTTGGGAACTTTAATTCCAAGCTAATAAAAATGATTTGCAACTTATAACCACCAGGAAATATTGTAAATGCAATCAAAACTAAAGGTATTCTCAACGTTGGCCGATAATGCCGATTCGCGACTACAGCAAAGCATGTTTGGCGAGAAAACTGAACGAAATCAAAATGCTACTGTTAAGCGATTTTTGAATAGCATCCTGCAAAGCAGGAATGCATTGCGGTCTTCGACGGTTCTACTTACTTTATATGCTTTCTTTTGGTATTTCCGTTGCAGTAATGGTAGAACGAAATTATAGATCAGTATTTCAAACATGAACAGCCCAGAAAATATCAAAACCAGCTCGGTATCAATAATTCATTCATTATCCACGTACAAGCTTCAACAATTTAATGTTGGATGGTGCTTAAAACCAATCTGCATATGTTCTTTATACTATTCCATGATTTAAGTCGGATCTTTATCTGATTCGGTTTAACTAAGTTGAATCGCTGAATTCTAACGAAGAACAAGAGTAAAAAATACTAATTTCGCAAATAAGATGCAAAACAATCATATTTGTGCTTAGTAGCGTATCTGGAATTTGTTTTTCAAGAGGGAGGGGGATGGTCATGACGTTTCTTACATGCAAATAAGCTACCATACTAGGATTGCCAATATGTGCTAAAATTAAAGGTTGTAAACCTTTTTCTCCCGAGAAACCACACGGAAATATAATTCAGCGGAATTCATACACTTTGGAAGGGTTGGAGTTTTAAGTTTGGAAACAATGCAAATAAATATTAATTTATATTTGAATTATTTTAAACTGCAAAAAAAATGCTACGTTTTTTTATATAAACAAATGTCTTCATTTGAAATTTTATGTTACCTTAATGCTCGAGTAATAGTACATCTGATGAAGCATCTTCGCAGACTAGCAATAGTTTTATATCTGTTAGCAGGTATGATGCAACTTTTGACACGCATAAATTACTATTTAAAGGCATGATGAAATATTACTCCACAATATGAAGTTTTTTCTTCATCGTGAAATAAGTTGAAACTCAAACAGTATAGGGATAAGGTGAAACACTTTGCATCTCACGTGTAACCACATTGGACGATTAAGTGCCGTAAATGTATGTGAGATATAACTATTTTCGATATAGATAGCTTTATGTTACTTGATCAAGGTTGATTTCACTTACAAATGTAACTCTTCTTGCTGCTGGGAGGGGGATTAAGAACAATATTTAGGAGAAAGTTTTGAATTAAATTTATGGATTAGAAAATTGTGAATCATTTAAGTTTTTAATTTTTAAACTACGTTTCGAAACGTGAAATACATTTCGATTGCTTTTAAGCTGTGGATCAGAAGAACAAAATATGCAACAAGATGCTGTAAAATGTAAACAAAAGATTTGTCTAATATACAGTTGTAAGTACAAACAAGACATTTATTTTTCAAAAAATTTCACGGCCTGCAAATAATTAAAAAATAAAATCTAACACGGATAGTGACCAAAATGAACACGCCTACTTTTTTCACTATCACGCAGTTTAATTGACGGTTTTGAAATAGTTCGTTCAATAACTTCACGTCCACCTACTTCCATTTTTAATGTTTTACATACCTTAAAATAATGACTGTAATGTAGTCAGTGGACCCATTCCCACCTCTCACGACGATTGTATCAATCTAAATTAAAATTTTGATGCTCTCTAAGGAATACTCTCTCTAAAGCAACAAACTTAAATACATGTTCTCTCTACCTGCATCAGTGTAATATCATGTATAACATTTACGGCAAGTATTACATCTTAAAAACTTGAACTAGAACTTAAATCTTGACAAATTTTAAATCTTTACAAGACATTAATATTACTGCCTAACTGTCATTTTTACCTACGAAAATAGAAATTTGACGTCAATATAAGAAAATAAAATGTAGCCGACGTGCGTCTTTTTAGGCAAGTTACACTTATCCAATTTTACTCTATGGCATGACACTAAATCACCATGGCAAGAGCGAGCAGACATATTTGGTAAAGTTTTTTTTTATACTAAGAAAACTTTTTCTGCGAAATGTGCTTGCCTGAAAACATACAAAATAACCTATCACTTGATACCTTCATTCTTAAAAACACCGCAAAAAAAATCGTAAAACGGAGTGTTATCGTCTGCTAACAACACTGACTGAATTTATTTTCTGTACGGTGGACTATTTGTTTAGCTTTTGGACATTGAGGATGATTTTAAATTAATCTGAAAATATTGTAACCGTGTCCAAGAAGACTATTTTGTATATATTTGTGCCTGATATAGGGATTAACTTTTATTTTTTGGTAAGCTCACGACTCTTTCTAAGGAAACATTCAATGATTTATTTCTGAATAAAATGCATGTTGATAAGTACTTTTCTCCGCACACACCCCACCTCTTAGCCGTAGGCCTTAGGTTCCACCGCCCGGGGGGTCCGCGTAGCGGGCCCCCCGCACGGCTGGGTGCGGCGGTCGATAGTCGTATCATGCTACGGACGTGCTTGATGCTTATTGCGCCGGGGAAGGTCCCCGTGCTGGGCGTCAACCCAGCTGGGAGTTTACCCCTTAATGTTTGAACCTTGCTCACCATGAGATACAGTATGTCTCCCCGTACCTCGTTGGTGTGCCATGGTTCCCTGTAAGGGAATGGGGTTAGACATATAATGCACTACTGCATAAATACACTACTGCATTTCATTCACTACGGCATAAACATGCACTAGGACACCCCGTCCATGTGGAGAACAGATATAAATCTGTCTCGATTTCTTGGGTGTCCTCTCTGTAATAGAAAAAATGGTTATTTGCTGTGGAAGAAAAAGTTATTAATTCATCTGCCGTAGTTGTGATTCCCACCGATCCATTTCATGTCTCGGCTGAAAATGAGATATCACGTCACATCTCCAATGGAAGTTACTTCGTTTAAATGGGGATTCGAGGGGGGTACAATGGGGGTGGAACGTTGCTTCCATAGTTGACCTCGAGACTCGGAAGCTGATTACATTCGCAGTGTCTGGGGTTTTTTTTTTTTTTTTTTACTATTTCAAAACATACACTTACAAGACATACACTTATACATCACAACACAACATCTATATTTTTGGTTATTTTTTAAGAATTTAAATTTTTTTTTTTTATCCCCAGGGCTGCTATCGTCTCGAGGTGAGGGACTCACCCTCATGAATCGTTAGTAAGGGACTCACCCTCATGAATCTTGTATACGTCCTTGTCGTCACGACACCCCCATCTTGCCCCCTCGGGAGAAATCAGGTCTTGGGATAGACTATTGGAGTGGGAGTAAAAAGTTAAAATAACTGCCTATGGCGTTGAGGGAGTCTGCCTGGACCCGACCTGTTGGGAAGGACAGCCCTCCTCCTGCCCTACTATTTATGTAGGGTGATACTACTCTTTAAATGAGGGGGAAAGCTCTTTGACCTGATTTCCCCCTGTCTTGTCAAGGCCGGGTCTTTTGTCGTCCTAGAATGATAAAGAAGACTGATTAGTATGGGACCCTTCCCCTGGTCCCTTAGGGCGACCTGTAAATCTGAAAACATGCATGCATGTTAGAAAATACCTCGCCCCCCAACCAGCTTCTTACTGTTGCTTATTTTTTGTCTTTTTATTTTTCTTTTTTTTTTTTTTTGACTAGATTAGCTTCGTCTTGCAACGGTTGGAATGCCTCTCCGTCTGGGGGCTGGAGTTTAATGTTCCACTACCCTGTATCCTGGTATGCCTCTTCGTTTTCTAATAGGTGATCCATTAAATCTCTTATGTTCCTCCGTTGCACTCTGTCAGAGAGAAGTTGGAGGGCCCAGTGTGTGTCCATTGTCTGTGGCCTGGGTATGTGATATTGTTGTGTCAGAGCGCAGTCGAATGCGTAATGCTCTGCGTCTCCTATGCTTCCGCATATACAATTCCCATTCCCCTTATTGTGAAATCTTTTTAAATATGTCTGAAAAGGGTCATGTCCTGTTATGAACTGAATTAGGCCTTTATCTAGTATGTATCTGTTAAGATTAACTTGCGGGAAGAAAAGTTTAATTTGTTTGTCTGTGTCTTCGTAACGGTCTTGCCAGGCAAGTAATAGCTGTTTCCTTAATTGTTTTTTTAGATAAGATTTAGGTAGTGGTGTATCTGTTGTGAATGTTTCCAATGCGGTTGCGGCTTTCGCCAATCTATCCGCATGTTCGTTGCCTATATTATCATTGTGTGCTTTTAGCCAAATTATCCTTATGTTGTCCTGGTCATTTAATTTTTCTTTAGTGCGTTTAATATGATTGGTGTTGCATTTCTGCTTTTCTAGGGCCTTGATAGCAGATTCGCTGTCTGTCCAAATTATTGATGCCTTATTCTTGTTGGAGTTAATTTTTAACCAGTCTATTGCTTGTTCGATTGCTGATAACTCTGCTTGGAAGACTGTGTTATTGTCCTGTTGTTTGCATTGTGTGCTGTGAACTGGCTTATTGTTTTTGTATACTACGTATGCGTGTCCCACCCCTGATTCTGTTTTTGAACTGTCTGTGTAGACTTCAAAGTCTATCTTTTCTGCTGGTTTTATTATTGTGTTTAGTTTTTCCTCGAAGTTATGCTTCAAGTTTACATATGGAAATTTAGGCTTCTTTTCATAATTTTCATGGAGAAACTGTTTGTTGTTGAAGGTCTGGTTGTTGTCATATTGTAGAAGATTCTTGTAATGTGCAGTCCATTTTTACGTATAAATCTAGTGGGGGGGGGGGGGGGCTCCCATTAAGATTTGTGCAGATATTGTATGTATTGTTTTGTAGCCTCTGGCTAAAGTGGTAATCAATTTTCTTTGAATCGTTATTACCCCGTCTGTGTTTTGTACATTCAGGTCCTGTCCCCAGACGTTGCTTCCGTGCAGTATTGATTTTAATAATACTGCGTCATAAATTTTGTTTTAGGTGTTTAGTGCTGAGACCCCATTTGCCGCCTATTAACTTTGCTACTTGTCCTAATTTTGTTGAAGTTTTTTCTTTTAGATAATTAATATGATGGGTCCAAGTCATGTTTTCGTTAAGGTACACTCCTAGATATTTTGTAGCATCTGTATATTTTAGATATCTGTCTTGAATTTTGACTAAAGGAGGGAAGCTGAGTGACCTGTACTTGCGACCCTTCCCGCGAGTGGAGTTAAGATCTGTTTTACTAAATTTTAATGCAACTGTTTTCCCCCTCGGATAAATGCATATTACTCTCAGAAAGCCATGTAGTGAATTTGTCTATTAGTTGTTCTGCTCTGTTTACCAATTCAGGCCTTGTCTTGCCGGCTATTACGGCAACGAAATCATCTGCATATGCCTGGGTTTGGACACCAATTGGCATTTGTGTGTTCAGGAATTTACTAGCTAGTGTGTTCCATAGTATTGGACTTAAGCAGGAACCTTGTGGGCAGCCTTTAGTTAGGACAGTATCGATTTTAAGATTATTTAATTGATAGGTGAGCTTTCTATTTTTTACTGAGCTAATTATGAGTTTTATTAGTGTTTTGCTCACCTTGTGTTCATTGAGTGCTTCTTTTAGTTGTCTGTATTCGATATTGTCAAAGGCTCCCTGTATGTCGAAGAAAATGGCCAGTACGTAGTTTCCTTCCTTCCTTTGTATTTTGTTAACTAGTTGTTGTATGGCTAGCTCTGTGGACTTGCCGGGCACAAAGCCATGCTGTTGTTCTGCTTTGTGGCCATTTTCGTGTTGGTGGTGTAATAGCCTTTTGGCAATAAGTTTTTCTAGAGTCTTACCTAGTGTGGGTATTAAGCAGATCTGCCTGTAGCTTATTATTGTTTTTGGTTGTCCATTCCTGTCATGTGTTATTTTGTCTGGCTTTCTGAAAAGAATAAGTTCCGCGTTTTTCCATTGTGTTGGAAAATGTTTGAATTTGAGACATAAGTTAAATAGCCTGTCTATGAAATAAGGAATTATCCTATACATATCTTTTAGCCCTTTCCCGTCTATTCCATCTGGCCCTGGAGCCTTATTATTGTTTAGGTCCCTAATTGCATTTTTAATCTCGTAGTGGGTAAATGGGGTCTCTTCGATTAAATTATTATAATTTGTTTTCTGATTAGATTTCTGATTGTTACTATCTGGAAATATTTTCCTTATTATGTTTTTGATTTCCTGTACATGGTCAGGATTGACCCCATTTTGGTCATTTTGTATAGGATCTTATCCTTTTAATTTCTCGAACGTTACCTTATATGCAATTGAGAAACATTCCAATGTATTGTTGCATAGATTCTGCCAACTTTGTCTCTTCACTTTTTTAATTAGTAATTTATATTTAGCAGTTTCCTTCTTAATGCGCATCTTGAGCGATTGTTTCTCCCTTGATTCTATTGTTTTGTTTGCCCTTTTGAACAGTGCTTTTATGAGGTTTTTCTGTGACTGAAGAGCTGGAGTCCACCAGTGTGTGTTCTGTTTGGGTGTTGTTTGTAGGGATTTATTTTTAAAGGCGGAGAGGCACGCCGAGATAAGGGATGTGTGGAAAGCTTCTAGTAAGGTGATGAAGTCCTCTTTAGTCTTGATTAAGTCAATTAAGCGACCATTTTCTGTTTCTATTTCTTTCAATTTGTGTTCTAGTTTTTTATAGTTGCAGTATTTTGTATTGAAGCGTGTTGTTGTCTTAAGCCTGGTAAAGTTACCAATTTCAAAGGTGATTAATTTATGGTCGCTGAACGTTTCTTCATCTGTGACTTCCCAATTTTGGCAAATCAAGTTTGTGTCCTGTATGTACATGGTTATGTCAGGAAAACCTTTACTTCTCCCATTATCAAAGGTGGGAGTTTTGTTATCTTTGTTTAAGAAGTCTATATTGTGTCTAAGTGCTAGTGCTATTAAATCATCTCCTCGTGTGTCACATGATGGGTGTCCCCATAAAGTATGGTGCGCGTTAAGATCCCCTGCTATTATTATATTGCCTTTTAAATCTGATATATCTTTTTCTATTTGTTTGTAAATTAATTCGTGTTCTATGGCAGGGGATATGTAGACTGAAAATATATGTATTATTTCTGTTCCTAGATTTATGGAGATGAGCACATAGTCTTCTTCTATTTTTTGTATAAAAGGATTTAGGTTGTTTGTCGGAATTACTATTGCTGCTTTTTTATTTTTAGATTGGAACTTGAGCCATGTTTTGGGAAGTACGTTTAAATCATGAAAAGGTTCTGATATTAGGGCTATTTGTATTTTTCGGTCTTTCATCACCTTTCAGAAGTTTTGTGTTGTTGCTTTAGACCTTCTTAGATTAACTTGTCCTATTGATAATTTACTGCTCATGATAATAGTAGACAGGTGATAAGATTTTAAAATGTCCACTAAACGTAACTGTGCCTGATAGGCCTAAATTGAATTTAAAAAAAAATATAAAGTGACCTGGTTTTAGAAGAAAATAAAAGAAAAATAAAGCTAAGGAAATGGGTGTAAAAGATATGAGTTTTAATAAAAAATAAAGAATGGAAGTACTAGAGAGTATTTACTAAGGTTTTGTGCTGTAGCAATTACTGAAAGTGATTGTACTTTAGAGATGTACTTTAAGTTTTACTTTAGATTAGCCTTTATCTATTAGGCTATGGGAAGTTAGCGGGGGAGGGCTCGCTCTAAGAAGGACTTTGTCTATTTTGTTTTAGTGTATGGTGCGCGTGAGTATGGGTAACCCAACTTAATTGCCATTTGTTGACATGCTACTCTGTAGGCTTGACAGTTTGGGTCACTTGGTCTGTGGGACGAAAGTATATTTGCCTGTTTTGACCTCTCTCTAAGTTTGTGACAGTTGATGCAGCCCGGTCGGTTAAAGCACACTGTTAAAAATTTTCCGGAAAATTTACGGTAATTGTTACTGGCATCCATGTTGCCAGTAACTATTACCGTAAAAATCAAATGTTACTGTAAAATTTTACGGTTTCCTCGGTAGGCCACAGCAACCAGTTGGCGCTGG
This sequence comes from Uloborus diversus, assembly GCF_026930045.1. Lineage (NCBI taxonomy): Eukaryota > Metazoa > Arthropoda > Arachnida > Araneae > Uloboridae > Uloborus > Uloborus diversus. The sequence goes on along the minus strand of NC_072737.1, from coordinate 83,200,863 downwards.
GATCGCTTATTTCTCCGGTATAAATTACCGTAAAAATCAGCGATGCGTCGGCGATGCAATTTTACAGTAACAATTACCAGAAAATCTTCCTGAATTTTTAACAGTGCACTCAGGGCCCCTGTGTGTATCTGAGCAGTTTTGGCAGCCGGGCCTGTCTGCCGAACAGTTGTTTTTTGGTGTGCCCTATGAGCTGGCACCTGGTGCACCTCGGGACTGTAATATGATCCGAGATTGGGTAATCTACGCCCATTATGTTGATTGTTTTTTTGTTTCCTATTAGCGTATCCCGGATCTTCATACTGTCACATGATAGTATGTGTGTGCGTGTTGTTGGTGTTGCGTCTATTGAGTGTGCTATCCATATGTCGTTTGGTCTTAGTCCATGGTTGAAACTCAGCTCCACGATCACTTCAGCCCCGTGTATTTGTTTGTCTAACCCTGTTATTCTGAGTTGGAGTGGTCTATTGTGTTTAGGTTTGTTTTGTGTTGAGGTTGGATTGTCTTCCCGTGTTTCCTCCAAATTGGGGTGGTTGGCTATTAAAGCCTTAATTTTCCCCATGGATATATTGTCTTTAATTGTGATTGTCAATTTATTTTCCCCTTTTAGTGTCTTCTGACAAGTGAACGATTCCCTGCTTATGTTTAGTTTGTCTGTCTCCTTTATTAGGAGACGTCTAATGTCCACTTGTGTGTGTGTTTCGCTCAATGTGCTCCTTAGTGTAAGTGTGCCCCCATTTACATGTGTTGTGTCTTGTTTTTCCCTGTTTACTGCCCTGTTTGCTACTTCTGTGTATGTCGGTGTTGTTTTTACTAGTGTGTTTTCACTTTTATTTTCCCCCTTGTTTATTTCTGTTTTTGTTTTTTGTTGTGTTGATTCCCGTTCCCTCATTGGTTGCGAGGCTTGAATTTTGTTCGGGCTTTTTGCCTGGGTGTTGTCCAAACGATTCTTTAGGAGTACTTTGTCCTTCATTAATGTGTTCATACTATTCTTATAGTATTCTGACCTTTCCTCCAGTTTTGCTATTAATGTGACCCTGTTAGCTTCTGCTTCCAAATTTAGATTTGCTAATTTGAGTTGGTTTGTTTCCTCATGTTGATAAGTACTGTTGCATTTTTTGATGTATTGGGGAAAACAAAACCTACAAAGGCGGCACAACGCTTTTCTTTCGATGCATCACGTAAAAGGTTGTCCCACACGATGTGCAAAAGACAATCATTTGTCTTTGCCATGAAGACAATTTACGTACCGGCTGTCTGATTCAACCTCAGACAACGTACCAGTGGACACTACAGAGCCCAAACAATATTCCTTACACTTTTTTGCTTTAAGTTGATGCTACCTTTTCGGCAAATGCTTGATTTTCTGTGTTATTTAAAGTATTTTGAAGATTTGAGCCAAGAAAGCGTTGTGAATGTATTTTTTTACGCTCATTTGGAAATAATTCATTCAATTGACCGTCCAAAAGATATGTTGCATTAAAAAGCACCCGGGCAACGCCGGGTAGTAAGCTAGTATAAATATAAACAGCAGCATTTTGTGTTACAGCAATACTGTTCCAGTCAGTAAAGCGAATTATTAAAGCCTACGGCGGGTGACAATTGCTGATTTTTATGCTTTTACCCCTAGATGTCATCTGAGCATCCAAGAAGTCTGGGCCCTCAAGATTTAGAGAGGGGACACAAGGTGGAATGGCTTTCCCTAAATTTCATGCACCCATCGGTTTTAGTATTGACCTGGTAGACATTGACAATCCGGAGGAGATAAGACTGTAGACACACAGGCACACACACACAGACAGACTAGGACAGGTTTTAATAGTATAGATGTAGTAATGTGCTGAATAAACTATAAAGGTAACAAGTGAAAAATGTGCTTCAAGTAAAAAAAAAAAAACACTAATTCAATTTATATACATATAAAGAAAAATGCTGCTGTTTCGATGTAATCTAAAGTAAATATACTGTTGTTTGAATATTTGATTATTTTATCTGTTAACTTGCATTTTGTGGTACACATGAATAGCCAATATCTTAAAAGCAACTTTGTTCTAAAATTTGATTTAATCCCTTGTTCTCAGCTACCAGATCAAAAATATCTTACAAATAATCGTTTGTAAGAAAACACTAAAACTTTAAAAGATTTATAATGAATCATTGAATTGGATAAAAACTGTCAATTTAGTTACAAATAATTTTAAATTAACAAATTTCACATAGCTCACATGATAGGTACACACGTGTTTTATGTTTCGGGTTCCTGTGTGGCTGGCTCATCATGAGTAAACTTTTTAGCGACTTTTATAAAATCAAAATATATTGAACTCAACAGAACGAGCAGCAGCATTAAAAGTTTTAATTTTAAAAAGTAGTTTTCGCAAATTTTAAAGAAAAATTAATTTATTTCAATAAATTTTAAGTATAATTTATTGTTTTGATAATGAAAAGTAACTATCTATATTAGCAAAGGAAACTAAGTATCTTCCCTTTAGTAAAGCATTTATTTACTCCAAACGAGTATGGATAATTAAATATCCTTAATCGTTTAGGGTAGTTAAGCCCTATAGATAAATTAATTGAATATACCTATATAATTGATGCAACTACTATTAAGAATTCCCTTAATTACTTAATTAGGAGAAGTTTCATAACCTTGGAGGGATGAGGATAGTATAATTTTTATTTTCAATTCATTCCCACTGTTATTATGCCACACAAAAATGGGAAAAGAATGCGTAAGAGTATTATTAAATTTAATTGAAAATGAAGATAAAGTGCGGAACAGCTGGAGCATATAAATTTTCGGCTCTCATTTTGGAAATGAATTGTCCACGTTGTTTACACAGAACATCCAAAATGTTATCATAAATCTTAGATAATTGCCCTCATAAATTTATGTTCACTACAGCAGGAACAAGAATATGGCGAAAGCGTATTTACTTTGATGCTTTACTTTTAAATTTAGGGCTCTTCTTAAAAGTTGCGGGCAGACAGAATGCTTAAATATGTTAATATATTTTTGGAAAAAAAAAAAAAACAATTTTGCTTTTGTTGGTCCAGATCGAATAACGTTTTCTGCATCTTTAAACGAAGTGAGAGCTCTTGGTGAAAATTATACAACTTCAGAAAGGACAAAAAATAAATAATGTATTTGTTTAAAATTGCAGTATCTGCAGAAATGAGTTTTAGAGATACTTGAAGAAATGTGTATTGGATTCAATACTAACAATAGAGAGAGGTTGGAATTGGACTTTTTTTTTCGAGCCTTTTTTTCAGCGGAAACCAAATAAGGAAGCTTTTGCTTTGAAGCTAAAGCACAATAGATGAAACCGGGCTGATGTGTGCATCACATGATTTCCTTTTACTCCAATTTAATGTCATTTTCTCATTATTGGCAGTTTTAATATGATTCAATAGTTTACTCTCAAATATCACCAACAGTGGCCAAAATGAAACCACATTAAAAAAAAAAAAAAGACCCAAATTCATCGCCAAGTTGGCGACAAAACTTGGCGACCAAAAGACTGGCGATATATCGTCAAGTGTCCGCCAAATTATAATACCCACGTGAGGTTTACATCGAAATTAACAATGATTTCCCCTAAAAAGGGGCAAAAGACCCATTTTGAAGCATACAAATGCAACCAAAAAAAAAAAAAAAGGTGCACAACTAGACCCCACTAGGAGTCTATGTACCAAATTTCAACTTTCTAGGACATACTGTTTTGAGTTATGCGAGATACATACACACATACGCACATACATACGGACGTCACAAGAAAACTCGTTGTAATTAACTCGGGGATCGTCAAAATGGATACTTCGGGTGCCCATACGTTCTTAGGCATATATCCACGTGCGATCAGGTTGAAAAAACTATACATTCATTTGAATGTGAGCTAAATGGAAATTAAGGCCGATTTTTGGGTGAAATTTTTTTTGCGAATACAATACTTCCTTTTTTTGTAAAAGGAAGTAAAAATGCAAAAAAATGAAAAACGAAAAATTTAGTTACTGCCCTTTACTAGCTCATGGCACTATTATTTTATTTATTTGTGAGGCGGAGAGGGGGGTAAAGAAATTTAAGGAAAAATCGAAATTTTTATGTTCTAACCTCCATTTGACCAAACTAGCTTCTTGTAGCACCCACACAAGGAACATTTTTTTTAAACGTATTTTAAAGTATACTTTTTTTTTCCCCTTTTTTAGGTAATAAGATTAATTCAAGCAAAATCAACGAATTTTCTTAATTTAGTTTTTATAGGATTTCTACAATTGTGATCTAGAAATTTTGAGAGTGACTCCCTGTTATTATACAGTGGCGGACAAGAAATCTAATGGCAAAAAACACCTAATTTCTCCATGGTATGCATTATTCAATTCAAAGAAATGTATAGTTTCAAAATTTTGTGTATGAAATATTCCAGTCCTAACTGTAAGAAACGTTTCAAGGAGCAAAGATTACCTTTTCTAATTCATTTTTTAGTTAAAAAGTATCAAGTTTTTAGTTTACAATCTGGCAGAACCAGATACAGTTTGAAAAATACCGTTTTATCGTGATATAGTCAGCACCCGCTCTGCCCTTTTCCAGCAATCAACTTCTTTGAAGTTTGTAGTTTTATTTACTTATTTATTTTTTAAAATTACAGATAACAAAAACTATCTAAAATCTTGGTCATTCGTAACCAAAAACCAAGATAGATGAATAAAACACAACATGGAGTGTAACTAGTGAAAAACTAAAGTTTCAAATCCTCTGAATTTTTTAAACTGGTTGTCATGTTATAAGCAAACCTAAATAACATTTTATTACTAAACCCTCAAGTGAAATCATCAAAAAATCGCTCTTTAATACTGCGATTTTACTGCGAAGTACATCCATACTCGAGTCGGGATTTGAACTTGGGACCACCCCATCGCAGTCAGACTCCTCCGACCACTAGACAGGTTGGGCGGCAGCTTAACTGTTGAAAATTGATTTCAAAATTGGAAAATAAAAATTCAAACGAGATGGAATCACGTAAATACATGGTATCTAAAAAGTCCTTGAAGCTTTTAAAAATTCATAGAAAAGCAAAACGCAAAACAAATTCGTAATAATATGAGGTTCTCACAAGAATACTTCACAGGTTCAGGAATTTTTTATAACATCGTGAAAAAGGGAAAGATAAAAGAAAAAATAAAGATAAAGGAAACACTTCCAAATTGTGTTTAGGTGGCGCTGTACCGTCACAATAAGAAAAACAAACGCAATATAAGGTATTAGTGCGTAACTTTCAGAAATTTAGTGTTCTCAACCTTTTATTAAACAGAAAGCAGTACGTTTCATTACTAGAACTGAATGTGTGTGCCTTGTCAGATCTCCAATGCTAGCAATGCTACACAATACGGCACTGAACACAAAACAGTTCGTGGAACTGTGACGCATTATGCCAATTTCTCTCACTACATCCTGGTTGTGTACTGAGCTTTTTGCACTGATATAGAAGCTGCATTGTAGACTTGAAATAGTAAAATGCTGTATTTTCTTGAGAGCTTGTGCTATATTTACGTTGGTTTTTCACTTTAATGATATTGTAGCACAAAGCTTATTTAATCATTTTTCATTAAAAAGGGAGGCGTTCAACTAGATCCTTAGCAGAGTCTACTTACGAAATTTCAATATACTATTTCATATTTTTGTGAGATACACACATAATTTACTCACATGTCCCAATTAACTCGGGGGTGTTCAAATTTTATATTTCATGTTTGCTTACACTCATAGGCACATGCACATGTGCTTTTACGCCGAAAAAAACTACTCAATACTTATACGGGGTAAAAAAATAAAAATTCAGTCTGAAACTTGGGTCAAAAAATTATCCCGAATTCATCGAGTACGTCGTAAAAGAAACTAAAAAGGTCAGCCACACACATAGCACGCCTTACAATTCATTTGTTGAAAAAATGCTCCAGAAAATAAAAAAAAGTAATAAAAAAAAATCTTTATAAAACTCTGGTTTGAGAAATTCTGATTTTATTGAAAAGCATTTCACCAAACGGATTTGCTTCAGACAAACTGTATCCGAAAGAATTTCTAACACAAAATATGTACAAAATAAATTAAATTCTTCAGTATTTTAAATATATTTCTTAAGCGGATTAAATACACTTAATGCTACTGTCTTGGGATGAAATTTAAATATTTTATTTTAGAAAAGCAGTAATACTCGAATTGGAATGTCTGCATCAAAAATCGAAAAAAATACACAGCCTTGGAAGTTTTTAATCTTAATTTTATGTTCTAATAAGTAGAAAACGAGATTTCGTTGACTTAATTAATGAAATAATTCATTGATTGATTGGAAGGTCTTATTCAAATTTACTAATCCATAAAATGTAAAGCGACTTATTTTTTCGCTGACAAAAAAGCAGTATGTGATTTTATTTTTTAAGCGAACAATTATTGGCTTCCAAATCATTTACTTACATTCGATGTTTAAATATTATTAAATTTGTTTTATTAAACATTGATTGAAAAGCTTTTGTTCCTAAGGAATAAACAATTTCAATTTAAAAGGATTCTTCTACAAAAAAAGTGCCTCTGTAAAGAATTGCGCATCGATTTCTCTCTCTCTCTCTCTCTCATGTATAACATTTTTTTTTTTGAACTAATCTATTCTAACATTTTATGCTGTTACCGAAATAGGGACAAAATTTTCAAATTAGGATTTTTCGTAATTTGGTTCTACACTCTATATATTTATTTTTATGTTTGCCTGTTTACATATTGAAGAAAAATGCAGTCTTTTGAAATATTTTTATAAGAAACGTTAATAGATAGAGTCGACAAATAACAATTTGAGGGAATGAACAATACTTTTACTGCAGTATAATCTCTACATAGCATAAAATATTTCCGTAAATGTGTCTGTGTGAACGCTCAAAACTCGAAAACATCCCGGATGATCTCACTAAAAATTTTAGTTTGGTTCTTTTAGTACTGGAAAGGTTTGTAGATCAGTTCGAAAAAAGTTCGATAAATAGTTTTTTTTTCTACTTTAAGACGCCATTTTCATATAAGTACCCAAAAATGGGTGTTTGAAATTGTGTCCCAGTACTAATACTATACATGATTCGAAAAAACGGCTTTTTCTGAGTCAGATGAAATTTGTTTCTAGTAGCTAAGGTAATTATGACGAGGAGTTATTTTCGCTTTTAACTCGATTTTTTTCAAGGCAACGATTTTTTTATTCCAGAGCAGTAGAAAGGAATGCAGCCATCCGAGTTCTCAGCATATAAGTTGTAATGTCCTAGCTTACAATAATCACAGCGAACATCTTGAACAGTTGTCTACAATAGATAAATCCATGAAAATACGTAAAAGTATTTTTACTGCTTTCACTAATGTCCATTGAGACACATACTTACAAAATGATACATACTTAAGAAGGAGTCAATTGACTAATTATACATTTCTTTATAAACTGAATTTGAACAATGAAAAAAAAAATACAGGGTTTTTTTTAGCATACAAGAAGATCCCGACTTTAAAAAATTATATTTCATAAACTATTACACTTACCACAACAAATGATACATAAAATTGAAGATAAACTGTCAAATGTTTTTTTGAACGTAAGTACTACTTAAACGTCCACGTCCCCCTCCAGCGCAGCCAGAAATTCTTTCCGAAGGGGGAGGGGGGCGGTTGGTCACAACAGTCCCTACACATGTATTTACTACTGTATGAGGATTGGAAACTATGTTAAAACGAAGAACTCTGGAGGGGGGGGGTTACGCCTAAATCCCCCTACTTCGCCGCGCCACTGATGTTCCGCAACGCTGAATTGGCAGTGCAGGAGATGATGATTTACCCTCTATGCGTTGCCCAGCCAGATCCCCAAACCTAAGCGATTCTTTTATGAGGTTTCGTCAAAGACAGTTTTTATGCACCACCATTGCCTACAATATTGCAAAAACTAAAAGATCTCGCAGGTGTAGCATTACGAAAAATTGACTGTGAAACACTCCACAATGTATCTTAGAAGTCACGAAAGTTGCCCACATCGAGCATTTGTGAGTGAAAAGAAGCTTGGACAGTTTACCTTCATTTTTATGTATCACTAGTGGTACCCGCACGGCTTTGCCCGTAGTTGAAAATTAAAAGGTCATTCGGTTCGCCTGTATAGTTACAAATAATGGATGACGAATTTCTCGCCAATTAGCTATGTTCATTCGCTCTCCCATTCCACGTCATGATAATTTCATAATTTACTCGTCCATCTTATGATAACTTTGCTCCAGAAAATGTTCTTAAAATTGAAAAAATAAATAAATAAATAAAATAAAATCGAATTTTCGAAAAATCGCTTCGAGGTGCACACCCCCGTGCTACAAACTAACTTAGTGCCGAATTTCATGAAAATCGGTCAAACGGTCTTGGCGCTATGCGCGTCACAGACACCCGACAGACATGCAGACATCCAGACAGAGAGACTTTCCGCTTTATTATTAGTAATAAAGATTTATAGCGGTAAATGTAACAGTTTTTGAAATATAAGTTTTTAAAGTCGGGATATTCTTCTATGCTAACCCTGTATCTGATTTAGCGTATTTCTGACGTTCAGCTCATTACATTTGATGCTTAAAATTAGTTGTTGTAACACTGACTGGTTCCCTGTAATGGATTCAAACAACAAAATTACTTACAATGATTTAACTTTTAAAAATCACGATTAACCCAATTAAAATAAAAAAGCAAAAAAAAATGTAAAAAAAAGTTGTGGCACGTTAAAACTTTAATAGTATGAGTTTTGTACACAAACTTATGTTATAAATAGCTTTTAAAATTATTTTTAATGAAATACCAAAAGACTTTCTAAAGCCTATCTCATTTCGTTTAATTGCATGTATCATTAGTTTATCCCCTTTTGTTTGAGTAATTAGCATTGTATTTTGCATTTCTTTATTATTTTTTCACAAATAAACTCATCAAGCAAAAACGTAGGTCACTTTGCTACTTTCTTTAATCTAATTTGGTTTTCCTTAAAAAACGATGGGAGGAAAAATGTCGGGTAAAAAATCGAGATATCTTTAAAAGTTTTTTAAGAGAGGGAACAATAGAAAAACAGTATGTCTTATCACGAATTTCCGCGCAATTAACATACATGAATATAAAAATTAAGAAAAAAATGTCCGTGTTATCTTTTAGAGTTTTCTTTTTCTCCTGCTTGCTTCACGAAATTTGAAATGGCCTCATTAAAAGGAAAGGGAAAAAACACTCCTTTTTTTTTCTTTTAACATTATGATTTTTTTTTCTTTAACATAAATAATTATCATCTACTCAACTTTTTTGAAAAAAAAAAAAAAAAAAAAATGTTATAAGATATGCTTGTTTTTCTCAAAACGAAGAGAGAAAAACTTTCTTTTGTATTAAAAACAACTTGAAATTCACATTATTTGGCAATTTTAATGATTACAGTAATTTGTATTTACTGAAAGTAATTGATAAAAACGGAAAAGAAGGATGAAAAATTATGACTTACATAATAAATTTGTTTATGTTTAACTTTTTCTTACTATTAGTATTACGTAGTTACAACAGAACAATAAGATATTTCCCATTTTCGTGAAAATAAACTAGTCAATATTTCTACACATTTCATATGATTTGGATAGTTTCATTACATTAAATGTGTAAAAGTTGAATACATATATAGCATTACATTTTTGTTTTTCTTATCACGAATTCTTTACATTCTTATCACGTGGACTGCTTTATTTACATTTAGAAGTTTCGTTTTCTAGACTGCAAATTGAGTTTGGATCTCTATACCTTAAGACGAATTTCTCTAAATTTAACCTAAATGCATCTGATGTTTTAAAAATGTACTCTTTTCTTAGACATGATCTCAATGGCAAGTCATAAATTAGTCTTGAGAATTCTTTTAGTAAACTTGAGTACTCATCAACCAGAAAATATTTAGTGGGAGAACAAATTATGTCCTGACAGTGAAAGAGCAAACTTTTTTAGGGTTTAGGCAAGTTCTGCCCAATTCATTTTTCATCCGCGGGCCACACCTAATACTAATATGAATTTCGCGGGTCAGAACAAATATAAAATTTAATCACATTTTTTTTCTTAATAGCATGGGAAAACAAGAGGAATGAATGACAATGAACCAAAAAAATTGTCGTATGACATGTTTTCTTTATTGATACTAATTTTCCATCAGTTTTTTAGAAACCAATTGACGTCTACTTGGCTTCAAATTTGCAACACTCATTCAAAACACCGACTGAAAATTTTCAGTAGCTTTGAACGGTTCCAAAATGGATTTTTCGTTTTGTAACATTGAACACAATGAAGGGCCACGTGAATCAGCTTCATGGGCCACATATGGCTCGCGAGCCGTAAGTCGAGCACCGCTAGTTTTAACTATTACTTCAGCATTATTATTAAAATCTACAGCACAAGTACTTTTCTTCTAAAGGTTGTAATATTACATGGCAAAAATCTTTGCTTCTGCTGTTTTTTATTATTTCATTATTAAATATTCATCATTTTTTAATTTTCATAAACATATTTAAAATATCCAGTTTAAACAAACATTCCAGTTAAAAATTAAAAAAAGATTTTAAAAACACTTTTAATTTGATGACTTGAACCATGGATAACCTTAGAAATGCTTGAATGTGCTGTCTTGAAATAATACGTTAACGTTTTAGCAATTGACCTTTTTATTATTATATTGTTTAATTTTGTTTTGGCAGAGATTAAAAAGCTTTTACCATCCACCCGAGGTCATTCTTCACTCTATGCTTAAGAAAAATCAATTATAATAAAATATAATAAAAATAAATTGCTTCGTTCCTTCAAATGAAGTTAAAATTATTTTACTAACAGCAATTGTTGAGAGAGAAAGTTTCACTATCTTAATCTCTTGTCCAGTGCCCCAAGCCCAGTCAGTATTTATTCGGATCTTTTAGCTACATTATAAACACTGCCTGTTATATATTCTATTCTACATAGGGACGCAAACCAAAGTTGAACCAAAAGACATTACGTAATCTTTGACTTTCTGATTATCCATCAAGAATGTAAGAAGCTTAAAGTCGAAGTCGAGCCTTAGTCGAAAATCTCGCTCCCTTTCTAAGCGTCTGTAATCTAGAAAGCAGGACTTGCCGAACTTTGTTGCAGTATGATTTCGCAAACTTAATTTGCTAATCTGATATGGAAACCATCTATTGAATTATGCATTATATCAGGACAAGTGAGACGTCGAACGTATTTTAAGCAGATGTTACCTGCACTCCGAGTTTCAAACTTGTATACTTTTGAAAGGGAAGAGAAAGTAATATGTTTCTGAAAACAGAAAAGTACACCGTTGCTAAGACCAACTAGTACGCCAATTATTTTTATGTGAAATTTCTCTACGTATAATATCACGGTTTTTGATTCTGTAATGCAATTTCCGAGAAAAAGAAAATGATGGAGTTTTTACCGTGAAAGGATAAACGCATTGAAGTTTTTATTCCTTTCCATTGGCTAAGAAATTAAATTATCCTGGAAAATAAACATATTCAGGTAAAAGAAGCGTTTTAAGCGAGAAAATTTTCAAACAGTATTAAGTACTCTTTTCTTGTAGAAATAACATACGAGATCCTTCTGCAACATTTTAGACTTAAAACTGTGTTCTATAAGAAAAACTAATTGGCAGCTTAAACGCGATTTTGTTTGAAGATTTTTGTCACAGCAATTATTCTACCGAAGATACTTCTAGTTTAAAAGAATGTGCGGCTCCTAACGGTTTTAGCGTCCAAAAATGTTTCTTTTAGTTAGATGGATAATTTGTTTCACATGAAACACCATTTCCAGGTACATCTTTAATTATAATTGATTGTATTTTTGATTCAGGTTTTGAAACTCGTTACACTAGTATTAAAAATGTACCTTTTTTATGGAAATGAATTTGTATAATGCGAATATTCAATTCACTGTGACGTTTGTTAATAAATGTATTCACAGTTTAATCAATAATTCAAATAAAACTTTAAGACTGTAATAAGAAAAAATGGCAAGTTTTGGTTTTGTATTAGGGTTGGTTGGGGTAAGTGAGACCCCTTTTGAGAATAGTTCGTTTTTGAAATCGTACACAAAAGTTTTGAAACGAAAAATTTTTATCTTGGACAACATTAATAAACAAAAGCTCATCATTATTTTCTAAAATAATGCTTTAAATATTCCTATCGATTATATTTTTTTAAAAATCGGATGGGTGTCCCTCTTACTCCATAATAAGTGGTAAGTGGGTCACCCCCCCCCTTTTATTTGAATTTAAATAAAGCATATCTAAAAAAGGAGTTACCTATTATATGATAAAGTATGTACATTTTTATGCGAATTATTTTTTTTGTAAATGCATCCATTTATGAGATATTTACCGTCTTTTAAATCTGTATCACGGAAAATTTTTATAAGCAAAACAAAACAATTTCATTTGTGAAATTTATTGAAAGCCTATAGAGATATATTTTACCTTTACATATATACATGAGTGTTTAATGAAAGTAATACAGTTGATTACGATCAATTTGAGTAAATTTGCCAAAAATATAAATTAAAAAAGAAATTGGAAACACTAAATGACTGCGTCTATGTAAAGTTTTGCTAAAGAAGGACCATTATCGCTTTATCCTCAGTAATTGTTGCAACATCATCTGCACTATACCAGTAAAAAGTGTCACTATTTCTATTCGTTCTTGCGAATACAACAGTAATTTTTAGTTTGTATCAACTTCCAACATTAGACCTACTTAAATCTTAATGATTTTCCTTCATGTATGTTTCACAAATACATAATCAACAGCTTTAGCAGTTTTTGTAGCTGAACTATCAATTCCTACTAAGTCATCACAGTTGTCTTGTATTTCACTAACACAAATATGTAATCAGAGTTAATTTTGATTTGAAATCCCCATTATTATAGGGGACCCACTTACCCCGTATATCAAAAATGTACGGGGTAAGTGGGACCTCTCCTCTTAAACACCTATTAATAATATTTCATGCAAAAATTCTTCTTGCTGTAAGAACTTCAAGTTACACTATACGTGAAAAATTAATTATCATGAAAAAAATCATAAGAACCTAACCTGGAAACACTTATTTGAATAATGTTGCTTGAACTCTCCAAAAAAAAATTTTTCAGAATTTTTTTTGACTAAGTGCTGTGAACTAGAAAAAAATTCCACGAATCCCAAATATGTGCAAAACCAATCACTGTGATGAAATTTAACATAATCTGTGCAAAAAGTTTGAAAACTTTATCCATATTTCAGTTTTAGGGGGGTGACCCACTTCCCCCAACCAACTCTATTAGTGGCACACATAATAAACTAGAATATTTATCTTTGAATTTCGTAGCACTTTTAATATCAATACATCATTAAGTAAATGGTCAGTTAAACGTTTTAACAACCTTGTACTTTACTGCCGTGGATTTGGCCTTTACTATTTTTAGTACTAAACAAGTAAGTGGAAATCTTTTGCGCTTTAAATGAATTCTTGAAGCTTTTAGGTAAGTCGAAAAATATTTTCAATCAATTGGAGTATGTTATAGAATACCTGTTTCATTCAGTTTGATACATGTTGGGAAGGGAATATCAAAATGCTTATATGATTTCTTTTAAAATAGTGACTTTAGTAATGCTTCAAATATTTGATTTCAAAATTTTGCATTTGCAAAATGAGTCTCTCTCGACATCATTACACTCTTACTTTTCTAAAGACTCTCTTCTTGATGCAAGCATACAGATGTGCAATTCACATCTGCATGTCATTAGGGAGCATTCACATTGTGTGTGCCCTCCAATAATAGTGACTAAAAGGGAACTCTTTAGTGACAATCACAATCACTTGACTGTCATGAAACGCCACTAAAGTTATCAATAGGTTGCAACCAGGGGCACCTCGAACTTAAATTTTAGGGGGGGGGGGCAGAAATTTTCAATTTGACGAACGGAACTCCAAACTTCATCGAATGATGATAATTTTGCCGAACATAACTCCAAATTTCGGAGAATGATGACAATTTTACCAAATGGAACCCAAATGATGATATATTTGCCGAAATTTGCCGAATAAGGAAATTTTTGGAAGGTCACGGAAGGTCACCGTGACCTCCCAAAAATCAACCCCATCTCATCAGAACACCCTTGGTTGCAACTACTTCCCCCCCGAATGTCAGTCTGCGGCGACGACACAAAATGACATTGCGTTGCTTTCTTAATAACATAGTGACTCGTCACAAATGAATTTGTACAGCTACGTCTCAGTTAAGTCACGTGAAATATATTACAAATATGTCACAAAGGGCCTGCTATAATACATTACAATTCTGCAGCTTTGAAACTGTTACCATTGTCACTAGCAGTGGCGTCCTTGCAGTGTTGCCGTGACATGATTGTCTTAATACTTAATTCTTCAAATGAGAGTGGATTAATGAGGCAGTGAGAGGCAAATGGATGTAAGTGAACATTTTCAAGTTTTGAGTAAAACGCGTATAAAGATTACGTCCTAGGTAGGCTTTCATTGACTTTTTTTTTCGAAATCATGCTGTACAGCAGCACCTACCAGGGCTATTACAGCATACTAGGGAGCAAGCTTAGACCAAGCTTACAGCTTGGAGCAAGAGATAGATTAGTACTATCTCTTGCTCCAAGACAGAGGAGGGGTTCACCTACCATTTGTACTGGTTATCTCCAAATTTTTGATTTTGCCACTTACTCACCGCATGAAGTAAATGGAACAAGCTACTCGTTATCTACCAATTGACAAAAAAAAAAAAAAAAAAAAAAAAAAAAACACACAAAAAGAGGAATGTGATGATTCGGCAAAGTGAGATGAAAAAAGAAAATAAAACAAATGGTTTCAGGCATTAAATAAGCAGTTTAAATGAATTGAAATATGAGCTTTTCCGAATTCCGATACGATTATCTGAAAATTTTAGCGAAAAATGCGTAAGTCACCCGATTAAATTCAATGCAATCAAAAATGGCTTTCATAATTTGAATGTCCAATCGTTCCAAATAAGTAATCAAGATCATCTAAGATTTAGCCCAAGATTTGTCCCGGAGGACGAAGAAACATTTTAAGATCATAAATGGCTTCAAATTGTGGTAAGAGTCGATTTAAAACTTCAGTATCTCCGATGCTAAATATCGACCTTTTGGAGCATTGCAGTACATCTATAAACAGAACTTCTCTTTCTTTTACTCTTCCTTATTTTTACGAAAAACTTACTGAAAATGTATAAACTAGCATATGAATAATTTATTGTCTCAAGCGCATTTGGAATTGGGATGCAGGAAGATCAAAGATTTTGAAAAAATATTTGCCTGTTGAAAAAAGAGCGAAATGTATCTTCTCATATTGTAAAAGAGAACTGCTTTCATCTTCCCTTTGCTCCTTCAATCCTCGACTATATAATCTTTTCGGATAAAAATATTCCTTTAAAATGGTGGATAAAAAAGCATTTTTCAAATAAAAATAGCGCTTTTGTAAAAGACTTCCAGAAAAAGCCAGTTTTTTTTAAGTTTTTCCCAGACTGAGAGAAGTTCAATGCAAGAATAATTTTGAAAGTTTTTTCATACAAAAAAGGGGGTAAAGGGGATTTTACTCCAAAAAGATACAATTGAAGATACTGTTACGCAGTTCCAAATAAGCAGTGTGCATGCGGTATACTTCCGTGGGCAGGTGAAGGGCAGTAACTGCAAATTCTTTTTTTTTTTTTTTTGCATTTTTGTTATCTATTGTACTTAACCTTTAGTGTACAAGCTTGCGTATTTGGTTTCCACTGCAAAAAAGGAGAGAAATAAACGTCTAAATCCAACCTTTCCCTGTTGTTAGTATGGAATTCAACACACATTTCTTCAAATATCTCGAAAACTCATTTCCGCAGATACTGCCGTTTACCTGCCCACGGAAGTATAGGTTCATAACATATTTTATTTACAAAACTCAGAACTTCTAATTCTCTAATAAAGACAAAACTTCTCGTGGTAAGCGATTCATATCGTAAGTAACTTTAGGACAGTTTTCATAGTTTTACTCTGTTTTGTTTTCAAAATAAAAAAAGCTTAAAAAATCATAAATATGTCACTTGAATATTCCTCTTAGAAGATATGCCAAAGCAATAATTCTAGTTGCTATGATAGTTTATAAAAAGACATTTTAATTCATCCCAATCTTACCTCATTGATTGCGGGAACATTGGAATGGTGCTTTATCCCCGTTAAAAACAATTTTAAACAGGACTTTGTATTAATGCTACCCTGTATTATTATAAAGGTGTATTATCTAATTTAGAATCATGTAACTACTACTTTTGTAATTTTATTTGTTTGTACATACTTGAGAAAACAAATAAATAATGAAATGTCCACTTTAATCGATAGTTTTCATCGTCCAAAAACAAAAAAATCTTCTGAACAGTTCTTTCAGTTAAAACATATAGGACCCAAAATTTTCCTTTATTTCCCGCATCCAAAAATAAAATAAATTAAAACTTAGGACTGAAAATAAAAACAAGTCATATCAGCCATCATTATTTCATAGTAAAAAAAAAGCAGAATTGCGGATATGGAGTTGGTAATAGTTAAGTACGCAGCTCTGCTGCTACTTGGGAACCATAGTCGAAGGCCATAAAATTCCAGAGTCGGTCATTTTGCCTCTGGAATTGGAGTCGGACTGATTTTAAAATTAAGGAGTTGGAGTCGGTCATTTGCCCTGCCACCTGTTTTCGTGCCAAAGCTGCGTGGTCAGTGTCGGACTGAGTTTGTGTGCAGGTGCCGAAGTCGAAAACCCTAAAAATCTAGGAGTCGGAGTCGGGCGTTGGTCATTAGTTTTAAATCGAGGACACAGCCTTGGTAAAAAAAATATTTGCGCTTTGAACTCATTTTGATTCAGTTATATCTACCTCTCACTAATTGTGAATGTTAAGTTTACGGAAGATTGGACTTCGATTTTTCCTAATTATTATATATTAATTATTATTATTTTTGCATTTCTTGAAAGTAAAAATCTGCACAATGTTTTCAACGTTTTGGTGCCAAAAATTGATTTTTGGCATTGTTAGAGTTAAAAATATTTTAATTGTTCAAAAAATACCCTTAAAATTGCTAAATAAAAAAAATTGCTCAATACATATCTCTCATCAAGAGTTTTTTCCAACAAAGTTTGCTTGAAGCAAATTTGCCTTTAAGTTAGGGATATAGATTCAATTTTAGTTTCCCCGTAAGCGCTAATGTTAAGTGTATTTGAACTGGTCAGAACTGAGAGAAAAATTGTTTAAACAAAGAAACCATTTTCAGTGCATGATCTGCAATGAAGAGCTTTAGCGAACAAAGTTTGTTTGATGCAAATTTATCTTTTGTTCGAGATTTATATTTGCCTTAAATTTCCCCGTAGGCGCTATTGTTAAGTCCCTTTGCACTGTTCAAAATTGAACATTTGTTCGAATAGGACTATTCACTCATAAGTTATTTGGAGGGGGGGGGAGCGGAACGGTATGACAGACATTTTCCCCATTTCAAAACCTTACTTTCCAATTTTTAATTTTTCGATAGTTAATTGATTATTTTATTTCTACTCGACTACAAGCTACTTGACAATGGAGAAATAAGCTGAGGCCAAGCGAAGAAAATAGTTTCAATCGCCTTGTGCAATATTCGGGTGAAATTATGCTCTTAACTTTAGAAATCGGATTAGTTAATGGAACCCACGCATACGTTACCTTTTTTTTTTTTTTTTGTCATAATTTGTGCCAGTCGTTAAACAATTTCAATTTTACCAGCCAAGCGTAGCATCCGTGGAGCATTTCATTAATGTGAATCAAACGCGCGAGCCAATAGCAGCTCATAGACCGGTAGTGATCTCCTCTTATTCGCGAAGTAGGTAGCTAGTAACGCAGCAATATTTTCACGATGACAATATTTTTTAGCAATATTTCACGATGCATTAAGATTTCTTTCATAAATTTTTAGCTTGCTTTTCCTTAAAAAAAGAGAAAGAAGGAAAAAAAAAAAACATGTAAGAAGGCATAATGCATCTTAAAAATATTGGTAAAAACAAATCAGTCAAGAATAAACTAAATAAATAATTATCGAAAATTTTAAAATTAAAAATTAGGTTATTGACATGTAGAAAATGTGTACCTGTCGGTCGGTCTGCTCCCCTCCTCCCCTAATAACTTTTGTGGGAACAGTCCAATTCAAACAATCTTTTTTTTTTGTTCGAAAGAGCTTGGCGATACTTCATTCCTATATTTCACTCTTGGATTTGAAAAATTTTTTGTTAAGTTTTAAACAGTAAAAAAAGGAAAAAAAAACCCTTAGCATTAGCGCCTAGGGTGAAACTAAATGCAAATATGGGTCCAGAACTTAAAGACAGATTTAATTCAAATGAACTATGTTAGAGAAAGTTCTTGATAAAGAACATTGATTATAGAAGAATTTGTTTTCTTATTTTAACAATTTTTCGTTCATTATTAAACATTTCAAAAACCCTTTGCATTAACTCCTACGGGGAAACTGAAGTTTAGTGTAAATCCCGTTCTTAAAGGCGGATATTCTTCTAAAAACCTTTCTGGAAGCTACTTTCAGGGTGTTATAGAAACCAGCTAAAATGTTCAAAAGACATGTTTGACATAATTTGCAGTTTTGGCTAATATAGAGAATGTTAATTAGATACTAGGCAAAAATGTGAGAATATATTCAGAATCTGCACAACATTTTAAATTTTTGGTGCAAAAAAAAGTTTTTCTCATTGTCGGTTGGGTTAAAAATTTTGAATTGCTCAAAAAATACCCTTAAAGGTACGAATTCAAAGAAATCCGCTCTAGACATATTTCTCATCACGAGCTTTTTCCAACAAAGTTTGTTTGAAGCAAATACATCTTCAAGTTCGGAATCTACATTGACTTTCAGTTTCCCCGTTGGAGTGCTAATGTTAAGGGATTTGAACTGTTCAAAAGTGAACGAAAAATTTTTCAAATGAAAAGGATAATTTCTTTACATGTTCTTTATCAATTGCTTTTTTCCTAACCTAGTTTGTTTGAAGCAAATCCGTCTGCAAAGTTGGGATCTATATTCTCCTTATATTTCCATGTAGGCGCTAACGTTAAGTTTTTCTTGGTTTTGAACTGTTTAAAACTGAACGGAAAATTATTCAAATCAGAAAGATATGTACTGTGCAGGTACTTGGTCAAGAAATTTTTCCAACAAGGCTTGCTTGAAGTGAATTCGCCTTATGTTCGAGTTTGAAGTTAGTATGAAGATAATTCGGTTACCATAACCTTTATAGGAGCGGATTTCAATGACTGGGATTCATTGCAATTTTCCTTCTTGACACCCAAAGATCAAACATGTGCTAATATATTTAGACACACGTTTTATCGACAGAATCATAATGAAACGATTGTTACCCAAAAATGAGAGATTGCGCCAAAATCCCGATGATTAAAATATCCCTTTATCTGCTTCAACTCTAACTGATGTCCACTGAATAATGTCCTCTCAAGTTTTGTTTGCTTGTTTTTCTGTACTTTACGCATTGTTCTAAATATTGTGGTTGTGTAGTTCTGGAAAAAAAAAATAAATATGCGTACGTGAAAAAGTCATCCAGTAACTCGTCATTATTTCAAATTTTTATGCTTTTATGATATTAGCAGTTTTGGTTTGAAAATAAGCATATCGTCGCCATCCAAAAAAGAAAAAGTGGTTTTTACTTCCTTTGACAAACATTCAAAGGCTTAATTTAGGAAAGTTTTCATGTGAATTGTCATTGTTTACCTCAACATTTAGTTAAGTTGTTGTTGTTGTTGCTAGTCCTCATTTGTTAGCAAAGCCAAACAAAAGTTCCAGTGACTATGAGCATATCGAGCACATAGGGTGGATCCACATGTAGACCCTATTCAAATAATCAAGACAGACGAGGACATGGTTTGGTATAACCTGCAGTACACTGTGGTCATGTAGCATAAATTTTAACTTTGTCTTTGCATGTCAGCGATTTCAGATGACCACTGCGAAAACGAAATATGACAATCTGTTCCTGCCTACTGCTTCAGGGGGAATGGAATAACCAAAATGTTTTCCCTGGTACCAGGAGTGTGCAGGTAGAACTGCAGGGCTACGAAGATTAATGAAGCGGGAATACAACTCTGAAGGAGCCAAAGTGAGAGAAGCCAGAGAAAGCGTGGGCAGACCTGCACCACTTTTAGCGAGTTTGTCCGCAATCTCGTTGCCAGCTATGTTGACATGAGATGGGATCCATTGCAAAGGAATGTCATGAAAGATGGAAAGACTTTTAATCTTGTTAAAATATCCACTCCAGTACTGTCACCCACCCATGCATATTTGAAAGATGTTTGCTAGCACTTCGGTAACGGTTCCGTTAAGTAATTTAAACTACTTGCGAGCTGTTACATAACAACGAATGCAAAATTCAGTCTAATTTTGCAACGATATAAACGGGGGTGTCCAACTCCCCCCCCCCAAAAGGAGAAAGCATATACCATTAAAATGCTACGAAACACCCCTCCGAGAAAGACACATCAAAAAACTAGATAAAAACTCTAAACATATGATTAAAACTACGTACCCGAAGAAATTTTCCATGAGCTCCTTCTTAAAGGCACTCCTTTCAAAACTCGTCAACGATTTCGTTTGAAACATAATTCTAGGTGACAAACTAACTTCAAATTTTGAGTGTAATTATTTATACCTTGAATTTCAGTATTTAACGTATGCGATGATGTTTTTATCGGTGGACACGGTAGTGCTCCTGCTAAGTTGAGCAAAAACAAGAGTCAAGCAAAAGCACTGCTGTATACCATCCTTCTCTAGAAGAAACTCAAGACACATTTGGCCCATCTAACTTCTCTTTCTCTCTCTCTCTCTCGTTGTGGATAAATCAAAAAGTCTAAAATTTTAGTGACTAAACGAACATGCGGTAAGGGGAAGTATATTAGAAATTTTCGTTCATTCAACAATAGAATACAAATCATTGCTGTTGAAGTTCTTGAATTTTGTCACCGATAGGATCATTAAAAATCTAAGGCAGTTCTACCAGTCATTCAAGGTGAAATTTTTGATACAATTAAGTATTTATCATGTAATGGAAGGAAAACTTTGAAACATTCCGCAGTAAGAGGTCTCACAAGGGATTGCTAGGCATGTTTTGAGCTCTCAACTGAGGCTCTGATTAAAAGCCAAATGCATAGCAATAGTTTCTACTAGTGTTTTCAAATCTCTACTCAGAATACGGTATTTTAAAATTGTCCAAGACCACAGAAAAAAAACCTTCCTTTGATTTTTTAAAGAAAAGACGTATAGAGGGAAAAAAAACAGTATTTTTCGTTACTGTAAGCATTTTAGATATAATTTCACGTAAATACATTGTAGCACTATAAGAATTGTCGTAGATCTACCTCTATTGCAATAGAGTCATTAAATTGTCTTCAAACCCTCTATTAAGAGCACAATTTTTTTCTTCATTTGTCTCACATGAAACGCAGGAAAAAAATATCGAATCAAATTTACTATTTTTTTTAAGGGAAAGACAGATGTAACCAAAATGAAGTTTATTCATTATTTTAAACTTTTCAATTAAATAAAATATTTAGTTTACCAATTAGAGAATCATTCACTTCCCTGAGGCAATCTTGAACTTAGAGAAATATTTATTTTAATAGGAATCCCTACTAAAACTCTGCATTTATTTATTATCATATTGATATTTCACGCAACCATGAGCTATCAATAAGTACATCAGAAACAACACATTCTAGAAATTTGGAAGCTACAGAATTTGGAATAGCACATGACTGCCGGTAGGGAACTGAATACACTTCATTAGGAAAAAAAAAGCTTGAATAATTATGCGAACATCTTACTATACAGGTCAGAATTCACATGCTGTATGCAGCCCTCATCTTTTTCATTTACGTATATTTAATTCTGAGTGAGAAAACAGACATTGCCTATCCCAAGTTCCAAGCTTAACGCAGTAAGACGTCTCACAAGGGATTGCTAGACAAGTTTTGGGCTCTCAACTGAGGCTCTGATTAAAAGCCACATATATAACAGTAGTTTTTTTCAGTGTTTTCAAATCTGTACTCAGAATACAGTATTTTAAAATTGCCCAAGACCACAGAAAACACATTTCATTAATTTTTAAAGAAAAAACCTTTAGAGGGGAAAAAACAGTATTTTTCGTTACTGTAAGCATTTAAGATATAATTTCAGTGAAATACATTTACGCACTATAAGTACTGTCGTAGATCTACCTCTATGCAATAGAGGCCTTCTATTTTCTTCAAAATCTCTATTAAGAACACATTTTTTTTCCGTTGTCTCACATGGAACGCAGAAAAAAAAATACCGGACCAAGATTACTACTATTTTTTAATGGAAAGACATTTAGATGTCACCAAAATGAAGTTTATTCATTATTTTAAACTTTTCAATTAAATGAAATATTTAGTTTACCATTTAGAGAATCATTCACTTCCCTGAGGCGATCTTGAACTTAGAGAAATATTTATTTTAATAGGAATCCCTACTAACACTCTGCATTTATTTATTATCTTATTGATATTTCACTCAACCATAAGCTTTCAATAAGTACATAAGAAACACATTCTAGAAATGTGGAAGCTACAGAATTTGGAATAGCACATGACTGCCGGTAGGGAATTGAATAAACTTCATTAGGAAAAAAAAAAAGCTTAAATAATTATGCAAACATCATACTATACAGGTCAGAATTCACAGGCTGTATGCAGCCCTCGTATTTTTAATTTAGGTACATTTAATTCTGAGTGAGAAAACAGACATTGCCTATCCCATGTTCCACGCTTAACGCAGTAAGACGTCTCACAAGGGATTGCTAGGCAAGTTTTGGGCTCTCAACTGAGGTTTTGATTAAAAGCCACATACATAGCAGTAGTTTCTTTTAGTGTTTTCAAATCTCTACTCAGAATACAGTATTTTAAAATTGCCCAAGATCACAGAAAAAACATTCCTTTAATTTTTAAAGAAAAAACGTTTAGAGTGGAAAAAAACAGTATTTTTCGTTACTGTAAGCATTTTAGATATAATTTAACAGAAATACATTGAAGCACTATAAGTATTGTAGTAGATCTACCTCTGTTGCAATAGAGGAATTCCATTTTTTTCATAATCTCTATTAAGAGCACAGTTATTTTTTTTTCATTGGTCTCATATGAAACGCAGAGAAAAAAAATACCGAACCAAATTTACTACTATTTTTTTTAAGGGAAAGACAGATGTCACCAAAATGAAGTTTATTCATTATTTTAAACTTTTCAATTAAATAAAATATTTAGTTTACTAATTAGAAAATCATTCACTTAAAAGAGGCAATCTTGAACTTAGAGAAATACTTATTTTAATAGGAATCCCTACTAAAAACTCTGCATATATTTAGTATCTTATTGATATTTCACGCAACTATAAGCTATCATTAAGTACATTAAAAACAACACATTCTAGAAATTTTGAAGCTACAGAATTTGGAATAGCACATGACTGCCGGTAGGAGACTGAATAAACTTCATTAGAAAAAAAAAGAAGCTTAAATAGATATGCAAACACCTTACTATACAGGTCAGAATTCACATGCTGTATGCAGCCCTCGTCTTTTTAATTTACGTACATTTAATTCTGAGTGAGAGAACAGACATTGCCTATCCCAAGTTCCACGCTCAACGCAGTAAGACGTCTGACAAGGGATTGCTAGGCAAGTTTTGGGCTCTCAACTGAGGCTCTGATTAAAAGTCACATACATAGATCAGAAACAACACATTCTAGAAATGTGGAAGCTACAGAATTTGGAATAGCACATGACTGCCGGTAGGGAATTGAATAAACTTCATTAGGAAAAAAAAAAGGTTAAATAATTATGCAAACATCATACTATACAGGTCAGAATTCACAGGCTGTATGCAGCCCTCGTATTTTTAATTTAGGTACATTTAATTCTGAGTGAGAAAACAGACATTGCCTATCCCATGTTCCACGCTTAACGCAGTAAGACGTCTCACAAGGGATTGCTAGGCAAGTTTTGAGCTCTCAACTGAGGTTCTGATTAAAAGCCACATTTATAGCAGTAGTTTCTTTTAGTGTTTTCAAATCTCTACTCAGAATACAGTATTTTAAAATTGCCCAAGATCACAGAAAAAACATTCCTTTAATTTTTAAAGAAAAAACGTTTAGAGTGGAAAAAAACAGTATTTTTCGTTACTGTAAGCATTTTAGATATAATTTAATAGAAATACATTGAAGCACTATAAGTATTGTCGTAGATCTACCTCTGTTGCATTAGATGAATTCCATTTTTTTTCAAAATCTCTATTAAGAGCACATTTATTTTTTTTTTCATTGTTCTCACATGAAACGCAGAAAAAAAATATCGGACCAAATTTACTACTATTTTTTTAAGGGAAAGACAGATGTCACCAAAATGAAGTTTATTCATTATTTTAAACTTTTCAATAAAATAAAATATTTAGTTTACCAATTAGAAAATCATTCACTTCCCTGAAGCAACCTTGAACTTAGATAAATATTTATTTTAATAGGAATCCCTACTAAAACTCTGCATTTATTTATTATCTTATTGATATTTCACGCAACCATAAGCTATCAATAAGTACATCAGAAACAACATATTCTAGAAATGTGGAAGCTACAGAATTTGGAACAGCACATGACTGCCGGTAGGGAACTGAAAAAGTTTTATTAGGAAAAAAATCCTAAATTATGCAAAACCTTACTATACAGATCAGAATTCACATGCTGTATGCAGCCCTCATCTTTTTAATTTACGTACATTTAATTCTGAGTGAGAGAACAGACATTGCCTATCCCAAGTTCCACGCTTAACGCAGTAAGACGTCTCACAAGGGATTGCTAGGCAAGTTTTGGGCTCTCAACTGAGGCTCTGATTAAAAGCCACATACATAGCAGTAGTTTCTTTTAGTGTTTTCAAATCTCTACTCAGAATACAGTATTTTAAAATTTCCCAAGAGAACAGAAAAAACATTCCTTTAATTTTTAAAGAAAAGATGTTTAGAGGGAAAAAAAGTTTTTCGTTACTGTAAGCATTTTAGATATAATTTAATTGAAATACATTGAAGCACTATAAGTATTGTCGTAGATCTACCTCTGTTGCAATAGATGAATTCCATTTTTTTTCAAAATCTCTATTAAGAGCACATTTATTTTTTTTTTTCATTGTTCTCACATGAAACGCAGAAAAAAAAATATCGGACCAAATTTACTACTATTTTTTTAAGGGAAAGACAGATGTCACCAAAATGAAGTTTATTCATTATTTTAAACTTTTCAATAAAATAAAATATTTAGTTTACCAATTAGAAAATCATTCACTTCCCTGAAGCAACCTTGAACTTAGAGAAATATTTATTTTAATAGGAATCCCTACTAAAACTCTGCATTTATTTATTATCTTATTGATATTTCACGCAACCATAAGCTATCAATAAGTACATCAGAAACAACATATTCTAGAAATGTGGAAGCTACAGAATTTGGAACAGCACATGACTGCCGGTAGGGAACTGAAAAAGTTTTATTAGGAAAAAAATCTTAAATTATGCAAAACCTTACTATACAGATCAGAATTCACATGCTGTATGCAGCCCTCATCTTTTTCATTTACGTATATTTAATTCTGAGTGAGAAAACAGACATTGCCTATCCCATGTTCCACGCTTAACGCAGTAAGACGTCTCACAAGGGATTGCTAGGCAAGTTTTGGGCTCTCAACTGAAGTTCTGATTAAAAGCCACATACATAGCAGTAGTTTCTTTTAGTTTTTTCAAATCTCTGCTCAGAATACAGTATTTTAAAATTGCCCAAGACCACAGAAAAAACATTCCTTTAATTTTTAAAGAAAAGACGTTTAGAGGGGAAAAAAACAGTAGTTTTTGTTACTGTAAGCATTTTAGATATAATTTAACAGAAATACATTGAAACACTATACGTATTGTCGTAGATCTACCTCTGTTGCAATAGAGGAATTCCAGTTTTTTTCAAAATTTCTATTAAGAGCACTTTTTTTTTCATTGGTCTCACATGAAACGCAGAAATAAAAATACCGGACCAAATTTACTACTATTTATTAAGGGAAAGACAGATGTCACCAAAATGAAGTTTATTCATTATTTTAAACTTTTCAAGGTTCTAGGCTTTGTAAAACTACATTACGTGACTGAAATTTCTCGTAATGTTTCAATTTTTCCCTTCCATTACATACCAAATATTTACCGAATTAAAAATTATAAGCTTGTTTGCTTCAGCAGTAGATTTTTGATGATGATCCTGTCAGTGAAATCATATGTCAATGGTAAAATTCAAGAACTTCTGCTGGCAGTAATTCATCGACTATTAGTAAAAATGGAGCAAAATTATCTAATATAACTTGCTGTCGCATGTTCTCTTTGTCATTAAAGCGTCAGGCTTATGGTTTTATTCACAACTGAAGTTACAGGCGTAAGCCCTGAGTTGCTTCGAGAACATAATGGTTTGACTGTTCTTCAGCTTGACTCGATTTGACTTGTTTTTGCTCCACTTGAAAGGGGCACTGCCGTGATTTCATATATGGTGAATTCCAGGAAAAAGGGAACATGAAACTTAAAATTAACATTCTGTCACTTGCCATATACCAATTTCTTGAGAAATACATCGGTTTATTGTATCTTAATTTGTTTTTCCCAAATAGTTTGATGACGTTTAGAAAATCAAGTGCAAAATTAAGTTTTCTCTTTGTGTTTTTACAGGGCAAAATAACTCTTTTTTGTTACATACTATAACTTTAATAAACTTGCTATCAGCATATAAGTTTTAGGTTAACTTTTATTTTTTGAATGTCTAGTTAACTTTTTGGTAAGTAATTTGATTTTTTTTCAACCATGAAATAGATCTATTACTAAGGTGACAATTTTATGTCCTTCCGTTACCAAAATACTACGCCTCAGTTCACCAAGAACCTATTGTGTATAGAAACTAATATTTTTTATGCAAAGCAGAATAATGTACCTTGTCAAGGAGGCATAGTTAGAATTTTAATATAGATTTAACTTATGGTTTCTAATGGTAACGGAAGAACAAAACAAATAAGGCAACGGAAGGACATTTAAGTATAAGCTGGTACAGGGTAAAATTTTAGAATGCTAGTACAAAACAAACTATTATCTAAAGCTAGTAGTCACATTTAAAACATATAAGCAATATCCGTACAAAACATCTTTGTGCTTTTATTTAAAAATTTAACTTTTATTTATTTTTTTAAACCGCTTCGTGATTTTATTTCTTCTATTGTATGTGATTAAAATCATGAAAACTACACTTAAAAACTCCTAAGCATGTGAAAATCATTTTGGTATGACATATTTGTGATATGACAAGCCAGTTTAAGCAGAAAATTTGCTTAAAACCTTGACATTTCTACTGCGCTATTTGAATCCTATAACAAGTTATGTTATTGAATATAGTAAGTAAATCAACAAACTGAAGGAGATTTCACTTTAAAGTCAACAGACTGACTTTGAAAGTCGATGAATAATGTTGAAAATGAAGATACAGCTGAATTAAAACAGCAAATCATAAGAATATGCCAAAGGATTCATTTATGTTTAGACAAGTTTTGCTAGTTGGATGAAAGGGAAAGAAATTATAGCAATGTTGCATAAGTACTTCATATAGAAGATTAAGGAATGAAAGTATCTTGTTTGAGAGTGCATAATAATGCGGGAATGATCTTCGTGTTTGCTGAGAAAGAAGATTAATGTTCTATGGAATATGATAAAAGTAAATTGAGTGTTTAAAAAATTCAAAATTGTAACAGTTGGCTCAGACATTAGATATCATTGTTTCAGACTGCTGTATAAGCTGAATAAATGTTTGTAAGTTGAAATTTACCAAGTTTAATTGTTTTTGGCTTCTTGTCCTTTTATTACCCTTAACAAATACATAATTCATATGCTTTAAATAATTATTTTTTATACTAAAGGTGAAATTGTAATAATTGAACACTCCCGTATGTGCTCTAATTTTTATAGAATTTTCCCTTTTATAGTTTAGCTGAACTTTTGGGGAGAACATGATAGCGTGGAAATCATGTCGCAAAAATGTCTTTCCGTTACCTTTTCTAAATTTGATTTAAAAAAAAGTTACTGACAAAATATTCTTGGCTTTGGCTTTTTTAGCAACTTACTATGATGTGTATAAAAGTCCATGCATCAGTTTTTCAAAAAATATGTATTTTGATCTGCTCACAGACAGAAATGCAACGATTTTTTTTTTTTTTTTGTAAAACTGTCCTTCCGTTACCGCTGGAATTCACCATTTATTAGTGGGTACGTTGAGAGTATAGCAACTTGTAGTACGTCATCTAAGTTTTGAATGAGAAATTAAACTTAGCGCTTGGCAAACGTAAGTTCTTAGAAATCAATGATATGAAAAATAACTACGCTACCTACAAGTCACATGATTTGGTTTGTGAGCAGCAAAAGGGTTGCCCATGGCTCAGTCTACTCTTACTATTAGTCTATGAAATAAATTACTTATAAAGCATCAAGAAGTTTCGATACATAATAATGATGTTTTGAAAAGAACAGAAACCCTTAACGTTAGAGCTTACGCGAAAAAAAAGTTGATTTATATCCATGGCCGGATTTAGACTTAATGGGGCCCTAAGCTATTTCAGGTATGGGGGCCCTCTTGTTAGTTTGAACAACGTTTTCTCTCAGTGGTGTAAGAGGCTTTTTTTTTTTTTGTTCCGCCTTTACTTTGTTAGTCTCTTTCCTCTGATACATATAGCAATACTTTTAATTTGTTGATCGTGTTTTAATGTGTTCTTCCCTGATGTCCTTTTTGGATTGACCTTAAGAGGGGAAATGGTATCAAGAGAGTGACCTCTATATTAAGTGGATTATAGAATATCACCAATTGCTGGGGACCCGGGGGGGGGGGATTCTCCCACGGAGGAAATTTTGAAAAATAGATATAAAATTCTGCATTTTGAAGTCTTATAAGATGTAGTTCGAACTACAAAAATATAAGGACAGAAATAGGCAAACAAAACTTTTTTAAGGCTATATACTCTTTCGTAAATTAAGATAATGCACAGTAGAAATTGTTTTTAATTCTGCAAATCAATAACAGCAGTTGACAAGGAGAAAGAGCGTGGGAAGAACAAAGACAATGCATTGTTACTTTCTCACATTGGCTTTCGGTACAATTAGTTTTTAATCACCCCTCCAACCCACCGGTAAATACAACAATGAATTAAGTATAAAATGATCAATAGTAAATATGTTCTAAAAGAAATGTTGTACATATTTAGAAAATAGGTAACAAGACAGTAACATACTGTCATTCAAAATTTTTTAACACTAATGACAGCGCAAAAAACATTTTTGGCGTCGAAAATTTTAAATATTGTGTTGATTCTAATTAGATTCTTATATTTTGTTTTAAAGAAAAGGAAAGAAAAAATAAAGCTGCAACTAAAAATTAAAATCAAAGGACGCGGGAGCGTCACACTCGCCAAAAGAAAGTCAAATGTCCTTCCAACAAAAAAACCAAACGACCACCGCCAAGGAAATCAAATGTTCGCCGCTAAGAAAACCGAAAGAAAACAAAGTGACTAAGGACAGTTTATACGACAGACCAAGTTGGAGCATTTACCTCTGCATCTCAGCCCCATGAAGACCCCAGGGGTTAATTTTTGGAATACTAAATCAACAGTGGCCCGAGACGGTGAATACTAAAATTCATTTCCCGGGACCGTCAGGGGGAGGAGTAATGAAAATTAGAAAATCGCTATATTGCATATTCATGTTCACGTTCTTTTTTGACAAGGCTACAGCGCGGACGAAAAAATGGATAGAGCTGAAATTTCACACACACATTCCTAATGCACCAAGGGCGTTCCTTTTATGCCTTTTGACCGCCCACCCCTTCATTTTAAACTCCGTATTTCAGCCCCCCTCCCCCCCCCGGAGGTCTTCGGTGCTGATTTTTTGCATATATATTCTCCGGAGAGCATTGAAAAGGTATACTTAGTTGCAACCTCCGGGGTTATCAGGGGCCGGAGTAACTAAAGTTTGAAAATCACTATTTTCCCCAAAAAATCCTATGTACCCCACTCTCAGATCTTAGTAGTTATTCAAAAGTTGTCTACGAAATCAGATTCAATCAAGGCTAAAACAGATCTAAAAGTTGCATGGATCTTTCGACACATCCAAGGTAAAAATATTTAATGACTTATTTTTTTTTTTATTTGACGATATCATACTTTATTTAGTCTTTTTAATAAACTGTAAAAAAAAAACAAGCTATTAAACAAGAAGAAATCCATGAAAATAAAATGATAAATAGCCCGCCAACTAAATAAAACATAAAGAACTTCATTAAAATGTTAAATAATCCGTCGAATAAAAACATTGTTATATAATTGATTGCCAAATTTTAAAATAGTCGAAAACGAAATTCCTTAAAATATTGTCTTTTATTGTCGAAGCAGTTCTCTTTCAGGATACAAGGAATGCAGTAAAATTAAAATGGCCCTATTTTTGCTGAACGAATATAAAATCTTACTGGTCCGAAGATAACATGACTTAAAGTTAAACTTGTCATCGTCACTTTGTCATTGTTCCTTCAACACACAAAATATGTTGCTTTAATCGAATCATGGCCCCAAACTAAGTGGGGCCATGATTGAATATTTATGACTTGAAATTCTCTATTCTAAAAACACAGACAAAATGATAACACAGTAAATAATAAATCACAGCTACTTTCTCTAGAACCTCCCCCATCACCAACTCTTCACCATTGAGGATAAATCTTTTTCATTGTTTTCAATCCTGTTCGGTGGAAAACTTGGCTAAGTGAGGTAACTGCTTGGCTGCATAAAGCTACCCGTTAAACAAGGATATTACTTCACTGGTGAGGAATTGGTGATGGGGTGAGGTTCTAGAGAAAGTAGCTGTCGGAAACCAGGAAGGATGGTAGTTTGTCAGATAATTGGCGGGAAAACTAGATATCATAACTTTAAAGGCCAAATATCTCCCTCAAGTCCTACAAACTGCCTCAAAGTGCGCACTAGCAGCCTCGTGCTGTAGTTGCCGGCGTGGCAGTGTTCCTGGGCGGAGTGGGTGAAGAACGTCGGGAGAGTATTCTCCTGGTAGGGTCACCCAAGGCGTGAAGGCCACTGCAATATGCTCAGCTAAAGCCTGGGGCATCCGAGCTAAGTCAGTCCTCCACCTGTTTTTTGGTGCTCAAGTTCTTGCAACTAACGGAGGCTGCTTTCTTCCCCCCCCCCCATGAGTGATATCAAGTCTTAGAAGACATTCGGAATTTCTCTGATGATAACAAACTGTGTTTTAATCCAACTAAATCTTTGGTAGCCTTCTTTGTGTTGGACCCTGAAATACTGGGAAACAGTCATATTGATCATCTTGTGCTTAAGGCTAGAAAGAGACTAAACATCTTGAGGTACATCTCTGGGCGTGATTGGGGGTCTGATGCTGGAACAATCAGAAACACGTATATCTCACTAATCAGACCAATCTTAGAGTATGGCATTCCAATTTATTGCTCTGCCTCTGCTACAAATCTGCAAAAATTCGAAAAAGTCCAGCTCAACGCTGCCCGGATTATTACCGGGCTGAGAAACACTTGTCCTAGTGATATTGTGCTTTACGAGGTGATTTTTGTTGGCTGTTAAAAATTTCTCCTCACAAAAGCCTTTTTCCACAGTTATACCAAACAATCTAAAGTACAGAAACAACATCTAAGAGTACTAGAAAACAAATGTTTTATGTTTGAGTTTTAATGCTTCAATTCAAACAAGATGATACTCTCGAGTAAAAGTAAAAGCATTACTCATACTTAAAAAATAGTAGTATTATCCAGGGGCTTTTACAAACCAACATTTTGGGTGGGGAGGGGGGGTTATGCTGAAGAATGACCCCTTCTCTACATGAACGGATCTACGGTTTTAAGTTCAATAAATTTCTGAAACTTACTTTTCAATAAAAATGGTGAGGAAAAGGTATTTAGTAGAGCATAAACGTTACTAGTTAATTTTATAAGCTATGAAAAAAAGTAGTATTTGAAATATTTACTTTTGAAAATAATTAATGAATTGAAAAGATATTTCTGAAATCGTTTGCATTTTATTCATATACTGTTTGAACGCAATGAGGACGGAAAATAGTGTCGACTGTCTATACCATATTTGAAATGTTACTCAATTTCAATAAAAGAAAAATCTTCAGTGATCACATTTCAGTTTAGCGTAGGATATTACACAACAAATTAAGACCTCGTAATTTTTAACCAAAGTCATATTACACCGATTCTTATCACCATTATTTAATATCACATGATAAACCTTTTACAACAATTACATTGAAATATTTACTGAAGTGTATATAATAAGCTACAACTGAGATCATAGTCTATAACTGGTTCATTTAATTATTTCCACTGTAATTAAGCAAACCTATATTCTCAAAACAAATTAAAAAAATTGTCAGAAACTGGATGAAATTTACGAGTTAAGTGCTCCCAAGTACTCCCATGTATTATAATATTGAAATAGCTCCCTTATTGTAAAAAATGCTCAGAAATGAATATTCCCTGCGTATAAATGAATTCGAAACATGCAAAATCCAAATGCTCCCTATTTAATTATTTGTACCTTAAATATATTAACATGCAGTCAAAGGTGTATGGAGCCTATTTGGAAGAGGGGAGGAGGGGGAGGGGGGATTTGAATTTGTCAAATGAAATTCTGAATTTTACCCGAACATGAACTCTGAACTGTCATTATATGTTGTAAATATAGCAGAACTACTAGCGCAGTCAGAAATACCTCCTGGAGGGGGTTTTCTGATCAAAAATACATTCTGCACGGGGGTTTTGGATAAAAAAAATACTTTCTGAAGGGGATATTTTGATCAAAACTGCCTTCTTAAAGGGTTTTTTTTCCTGATTAAAACAGCCCTTTCATATGCATAATTTACTGTATTATAATTTGCATTTACGTTACAACCAATGCCTCTGGGGGTGTTTTCACACCTAATCATCTCCCCCTTTCGCTGCGTCACTGAGTAGAACCAATCGAGGATTCAGGCCGACAGAATTGAAGAAAGTATGGATTAAACAGAATAATTTGAAAAATTCAGCCAAGGTGCATAAACAAGCTCCAGTTAAAAGTAAAAATCACATTTCGAATTCAAGATAATGAAGTATAAAACTGCAAAAATACATTACATAATTTCCTTATTGAGCTAACTCGCCTTTGATTTATACAGTTTGTACATCTAAATGGTGACCGGATTATGCGAAATTCAGTTTGATGTTTACTCTAGAACCAGTTTATTTTCTAAATGTATAAAAAATAAAATGTGTTCAGGTTTATCATCCAATTCTTCCAAACGGGGCGAGGGGGGAATCGCAAAGTTTAAGCAAGAAATTGCACGCATATGTTCAGCTACAAGTAGGTAACTTTAATTCAGTTGTTTTTATACCGCTTCGAGCAAGACAACAAATTAATGTTTTCACGCGATTTTGAAGGAATGTGAAGACTTGATTTGAATGTCACTCAACTACTGTTTCAAAATTTCATTCAATTCGAAGAATTTATATCTTCTTAATAACAAAGCTTTTCAGCAAAAGTGGTCATTTGCAGTTACATAGTCCGCTAGTTCAGCGGACGATATAAATCCAGACTTTCCTGTCCAATTTTACATTTTCTAAGGTAGAGCAAAAATTATTACTCACGAACAAACCATTTTTGTCCAAATAGTATTTTTTGTAAAATCAAGGAACAGTTAAAAGGCTCCATTGTATTTCAATTACGTTCTATTTTCTCAGAAATTGAACACAATGATACAGAATCGCAACAGAAGCTAGTTCCAATGAGGAGTGCGATAAATTACGTCTACTTTCAAATTAAAACAAGAAATGCAATCAAAAAACAACGGGCTACTGTCAGTAGAAAACTGTCCACTTACCTTGGGCTGTTGAAAGTTCAGCAAATTATGGTACCAAGGACTCGTGTTGTTACTCAAATAAAACTTAGCAATCCCGGGTACACGATTGAAAGCAACATAACATGCACAAGATATAATTCTTACATATTCAACTACTTAAACGTAGAATAATCTTATACATTTGATTAAAACCGTAAGACGTATAACACACACAAACCTAGACACGAATTCTAAAAGCATTTCTATCTGTTGCCAGATTCACTAAACATAACTACAGTAAAAACAGTATTGCCAAAATGTTGAACGAGCTTCAACAAAGCGTTCAAGTCGGCACACACAGCTACCATCATAATACTTGAACAGATTAAAATATATTTCACATTTTAGTGACCTCAGTCTCCCCCAGAACAAAGTCCTGGATTCGCCACTGTTTAAATGAAACGGAGCTAATGCTGCTTCCATAAATATGCATTAACGAAAAATTTTGCTTAAAAGAGGTTGAAATATTTTTTAGAGAATTCGTCCATTTCTTTCCTGTTCGGTACAATTACACTAAAATAAATATTAGCTGGATCATTTTTCTTAAATTTTTTCACAATCAGTTATGGACTCTTTTTTTTTCCAGGCTTTTTTAAAATATGTTTTTTCATTGATATCTCAGTATTCCCTTCTACAATATGTTTGACATACATTTGAAAAGAAAATTTTATATACTAAACAAAAAACTTTTTTTTAACATCATTCAATTAACAGCACAGCTACCGTCTGACTCAAACATTTAGCTCAAAGGAAAAACCTACCTTTTAACGACCGCTTCAATTTACTCAAAGAAAGCGTACAAAACCTGAGACTAAAGCAGTTAGTTGGTAATGATCAGAGCTCTTAATGATAAAATCACTTAAAATTTTATGATGGCGATAAAAATTAATAGGTACCAATAAATAGGGAAAAAATAGAGTTTTTTGTCTTCTGGAAGGTACTTAAAAACGTTCTTTCCTAGAACCTTTAAGGCTTTGAGAGAAAAGACAATATCTTCGTGGTAATTAACTTAATAATAAAAAAACATCTTCCCAAAACATCGTTAACAAAACGTATTGATTTTTAAGAGCAATGCACGTGATTCTATAGGAAAAATAGATAAGGAGCTGCGATAATCATTTATCAAATAAATCAATTATGATATTTTTTCTAAATACGACAGATGCATTTTCTATTGCCTTAAACACTACCAGTCAAATGTACGGGTCTTTGTCGACAGAGTGGTGTAGTGGTTAGGCGTTGGCCTCTTTCGCCCAAAGGCGCAGGTTCGAACGTGGCTCACGTCGGCGGGTTTTCATGATTGAGAAAAGTGACCTCATGTATGTCATGTAAAAAAACCCTCGAATACTCCGTTAGATTTGAATACTCACGACGAAATAAAATTTCTTGTGTAGTTTCGCATTGAAGAGAGCCCTGGTGCATCCA
Organism: Uloborus diversus; assembly: GCF_026930045.1. Lineage (NCBI taxonomy): Eukaryota > Metazoa > Arthropoda > Arachnida > Araneae > Uloboridae > Uloborus > Uloborus diversus. The sequence goes on along the minus strand of NC_072737.1, from coordinate 83,165,299 downwards.
TATACTAGCTTGGAAACTTGGGGCAAGTTTCTTGTGGTGATGGTATTCTTCGACATTGGTGCCACGTGAAAGAATGAATGCTTTTTCGAGGGATCGCACAGGTCTGCAAAAGTCAAAGCCTCTAACAAAAGCCCATTCGAAGAAATGAAAAAAAAAGTGCATTTTTTTTTTTAAATTTCAGAGTAAAACAAATTTTTCTCTTCGCAAGGGCTCAAGCTTATTAAGCATATGGCAAACTCAGTCTGAATACGATAGCCGTTTCTTCTCAAGTTTCAATCCAGACTCAAGAAGTAGCTACTAGTTTTCAATGCGTGTTAGAGTTTAATTCAGACTCTTACACATATGAGGCAGTGAGAAGATAAGGGATCTAAGTGGCAAAATTAAAAATTTGGAGGTAACCAGTACAAATGGTAGGTGAACTTCTCCTCTGTCTTGGGGCAAGAGATGGTACTAGTAGCCCTGGTAGTTGCTGCTGTATAGCATGATTTAGAAAAAAATTTCAATGAAAGTCCTACGTAGGATGGCATCTTTTAGCACGTTTTACTCAAAACATGAAGATTTCCACTTGCATCCCTTTGCTTCGCACTGCCTCATATGACAAACTGTTTTTATGATGGCTCTCTTTTTTCAAGTATTAGCCAAGACTCAAGATCACTGATACATTTTTCGGACGCAGTCTACATGTGCTGAATGTTCCTCCTGTTGACAGTCTTGAGTTGATTAGCATGTATGGCATACGCAGTACCAGGATAACAGTTTTTTTCTGAAGTTAATTATCATAAATGGCAAATGCATTCCGTTGAAAATGTATATTTAGCCTTAAGTCTCAGCTGAGACTTAAGTGCATAAACACGCGTGGTGGCTGCAGTACGTACTTACAATGTACGCACTTAAAATGTGTTCGAGTGTGTAAAATGTGCATCAATACACTGCACGTAAATTAAAATTTTACTGTATAATTTATGGAATTAATATTGGAACAATTCATAAATATGAATTCTCCGTTCAGAAAAAAGAACTGAAAAACAAGTAGACAAGTTTGCAATTATTTTCATATACCCATGATTCAAATTTTTAGAGAAGGGCGCTCCTAACCCCTATACTAAACGGGACACGATGGAAGAAGAATAGAAGTAAAATAAATGCTTCGTAACTTAAATCACGTGACATGCCAATCGGCAGTACAATATTCATCTCTTTCCGGTGCAATTTATAGAAAAACTTTGTCTGCACTGTAAACACTCCTTTTTACAATCAATTTACCTTAAACGTTTATTGATTGTATTGCAGTGTTAGGTTAGAAATAAGCGAAGCTAATTATAAATTACGACTAACAGAGCATGTATGCATACACTAAAAAAATTGTGTCAGGTTACCCTGTCAATGGGTGCAACGTTGTACGAGTTCTGGAGTATGTCGTGTCATTTTTTAAAACTCGAGTTTTTAGGAGTAACCTTGAACTATGGTTTGTGTTAAGTCATACTTGGGGAGTCAAACTTACTTTAAAACTGAGGTAGAATTCAAAGTGCATGCGTAAAGATCAGCATCGACGCAGAGTTCCTAAACTCTTATCAGCGAAACGAAACCGGACCTTCGTCGTCAAACTTTAAAACACTCTTGCTTCTTTAGCTGTCTTGGAACTGACGTTGTGAGTTTGATCCCACTCAGGTGTCCTGGGTGTAATTTCCTCTCTTTGGGCTATAAAAATGTCTTGTTTGTAAATTATAATGAATTTCCAATTGGTGCACTGTCCACCTCTGGCAAGTTGAGCTCCGCTGTCCGACCGATTCGACGATTCTATTAGTTGAAATCGATGTGAGGAAACACGGCTTAAGAACTTGCGGATTTAGTTGACAGTGTTATTGCAAATTTTGGCGAACAATGTTAATGTTAAGCAGCTAAGAAGTAGCAATGGGTACAGGATTTTATCGCCAATACAAAGGTTGCAATGGTAGCCTAACTCTGCGCTTAACAATTCCTCTTCTTACTTATTGCTCTCCCTTGAAAGAAATGGACTTGCTCAAGGCCATAGCTCAAATTCTCGGAGGTAGACAGTAACGTTGATTGGTATATATTGGGTGTGAGAAAGCATGAATTTGATAAATATTAAGTAAATGAGTTATTGAAAGTAAAAGCCGCAAAGAAGAGAAAAGAAAAAGGGATTCCTAGCAAGAAATTGCTGTTCTTCATACGGTTATAAATTGATTTCAAGTATTGTAAACCACTTATTTAAAATATAAAACTAAATTTATTTTCAATTTAGAGCGAATAGAAAGGAATTATTACTTGATCATTTAATATATTTGTACAATTAATTACATCAAATAGTTTACTTGAAGTAAAAATCAACTTACACTTAAAAATGAGTAAGTGGCCAAGAAAGTCGGATGAAAGCTTAATTTTTGCTGATGCGTAACCTTTCAAACATTTTTTCTGTAAGCATATAGAAAATTCTAATGCAACCTTACGGGAAAATTCGTGAAACGCTATGTTATTGTTATATTACATTGGTTTTATCTTCCACAAACAATGTGCATTTTTTCCCCCAGGTATATCAGTTAAGTTCCTCCAGAGCAAAGGAGCCAGCTATGCTACCACAGATTTTATAGCGTAAGGTTCTACAAAATGCTTTACAGCGTAGAGCGGTATCAAGAAGGCTGTCCAATTTTAAGTCTTGGTAGTCGAGAATTACATTTTATGAAAGATGATTGTCTGCTTTGAAACCAAATAGCCAAATCTCAAGTTTACACCTCATGACGCATACTCCTAATTTTTCTCATGGATTATGAAAATTGAACTTGACCAAAATACTCCTGTTCATCGTTTTTAAAGCTTTGAATCACGCATCAGATTTTCTATGAAAACTCTGAGTACAATTATTTTGAATTGAAGTTCACAAAGTAATAAATTTTGCTTAAAAACAAAAGTTTCAGACATTCTCAAAATCCTTCAGGAAAAAAAGTTACTAATTCCTTGTACATAATACTTTTCTGGAAATATTTTTTTTTTAAAGCATCAAAAAGTCTTCTGAGTCGAAACAATCTCTTATTACTTAGCCTTCTAAAAAAATAACCATTTTGAACATCTGGGAATTGTGTGATGCGGAAGCATAAAAAATTCCTTTAAAGTTACCAATGTGTACTTTTTCCTGGCTATTCACAAAAGAAAGCGAATTATCAAGTAATATCAGTGAGCGTAAACTGATCAAAGATAGACGGACACAGACAGTTTTTTTCCTTACATTTAGGGACGAAAAAAAATCTTTTCTGAAACATTTTTTATCAAAAGGTATTAATGAAAAAAATCTCATTGATTTAAGGTTTCAAAAAAAGAAAAGCTCTAGATTATCTTTTTACTATCTAAGATTAAATGTAATCTGTTACACAAAAGAGTAGGATCTGAGTTTTTTCTTTTCGATCTTAAAAAAAAAGAAAACTTTAAAGATTAGGAAAGAAGAGCATAATGCTTTAAATCCTTTAATACCATATTTGCTTCAGTGGATGTTCAAATAAATAGTGTAAAGCCTTAAAGAAGAAAAATTCTTAATACTCTGGAGTACTGTAGAATATTTTTATTAAAACAAACAGCCACATTTTATTTTGTAAGTGTTGTATGTGATTTACAGTGTTTTATGTGTATTGAAAAGTAAAACAATCATAGAATCATCAAAGGGCTGATCTTTTACAGTGTATACAATTGTTGAATCATTTCTTTTGAAATTTAGTCATTAGTTAAGAACAAATGCAGAGTAAAATTTACTTTAAGAACTACTACTGAAAACTATAAAACTTACTTAGAACTATTTTACTACTCTGCTTGCCAATTTATATCCATATTTGACTTCGTTTATTTATTTCTTACCTTTATGAGGTTACAGTTTGTTTTGAAAATGTTTTACTTAAACCACTCCGGTGTTAATTTCACAACTTGTGCAAGCTCTTGAAACCAGTTTTCCAAGTGTAGCGAAACATTTTCTATTTGGAGCTCGAATACGCTACCTTGTGGTGATTAACAATACTAAAGAAAAAGGTAAAACATTCCATTCCACGTGTTCTCTTTGGGGTAAATTACAGGCTTCAGACAGTTTGTGGTGTAATGTAATTTCTGAAGAATAGAAAAGAAAGCTTCCCACAAACACGATGAAAAATTACTGTCATTCACTAAGCGTCAAATCAAGTTATAAGTTACTGCATTTGTTTGTTTTACCTTTTTCATCCGCCATTAGACAGTATCTGCAGCGCCCCCTATAGTTTATTGGAGTTGCGAATATCATATTCCAGCCGTGACGCACTTGACTAAGAGACAAATATCTGTACAGCAAGGAATTGATGTATTTTTAGTTGTGGCAGCTTGACTAACTTTCAGTCAATTCTCTAACAAGATTTTTTTGCAGAACAATCATGTTGTTTGTTGCTGTCACCTTCCCGTAGCTGGACTTTTCTCATTCTATTTTTTTTTTCTAATTAACTTGTGGAATTTCTTCTTGCAATTTTTAATAGTATCTTTTACTTTTTAATGTATTTTAGAACTGTGTGCATTTTTTCTAAATAGATAATTTATTTCTTAAGTATGTATCTTCATGTATTGTGATGTAACTTTTTATGCATCACGATTTATCTGTACTCTTCTATTTTACTGTATTTAGTGTGAGTAAAACATGTGAAAAGATCAAATTTATGCAAAGTTATAAAATTTAAAAACATGGAGTAATGAACCGTAGAACATGAAAATTCGAAAGCGAAATAACAACAACATTTCCGGGGGAAAACGATGTGTAATAGCAATCCTTTATTATGAAAATTTTAATCTGTCAGAAAAAAATAATTTTTTTTTAACCAATCAATCCTCAAATGCTCGGGCAGCCTACCTTGAAAGTCCCCCAGGTAGTTAGTTCTTCTACAAAATCTTTTAACCTAGGGGAAAAACTCCAACAAAATATATGTCTTGAGTAAAAAAAACACAAAATCATACACAAATATTTTTATAAGCTCTTGTCAAATGGAAGATTTAAGCAGTCACTGAAACAAGTTTTTTTATTCGTCCATGTTATAAGAGTTGATAGATTGATAAGAGTCATTCACCCGTCAATTGATGGGAAGATTAGGGTTGTTATATCGTCAGTTCTTTGTGCAGTAAAAGTTTCTAGCATTTTGATGCCAAAATATTTTCATAAAGACTATATTCTGCATACTATATTCTGGATTATGACATCGCTACAATCATTCAATTAGGTTCGGCACTCTCTGGATTTATAAGATATCTAAGCTTTTAGGAAACAACTGTATGAGTTGGGCTGATTCCTCCAGAAATGTACGAGTAACGGAAAATGAGGTGATTTTTCAAGGAATGCATGGCAAACGTAAAATGGCAGAAAACATGTTCGTCTAGATACAACCAAGTTTCTTAATAGGGGAGACTGGAGCAAGATGACGAATGCCTTACTTTTTCCGTTTTCCACTAGGTAAAACAGCATCAACGGCATACTACTGGTTCTTCTATCCGCTGTTCGTTCAGAAATAGTATAGAGATGCTGAAATCGCCATATTTGTGTTAGTTCTGCAGTTCTAATTGTTTACCGTTGCCACGGTATAACTTTTATGCATGTGTAAATAAGCTGTGCTACGGATAAATCGCGTCGCTTTAATATTTATGAGTAACTTAGTTTAAATACTACCTATTACCATGAATAAACATCAATTAATCGCCTTGTTTTATGTTAATGGAAAAAAAAACCGTTGAAAAAGACTGTTCTGGGCAAGATGACGGGCCGAAACGCGGGGCAAGATGACGAGCTCGTCATCTTGCCCCGAGATTGCCCTCTCAGATGTTTCGCAATTTATTAAACGAACTATATTTTCCATTTTATTAAATCCTGTAAACGCTTATTTGTCTGTGTGTTGGTCCACGCGACCTTGAGCTTCTATCTTCTCTGGGGCTTAAGGACGCATTGAATCAAGGGAGGGGTCGTTCGAAAGCGGTTGGCCAGAGGCTATTTATAAACTAGTTAATCTAATGACTAGTTGACTGAACTAAACCAAGCAAAGAATTTCCTGCTCTGTTTTCATAAATCTCACATATCCCTGCAAGCTATCTTATATTGTAGTGAAGAAACATTATCATGGTTGGGTTGTCACCCCACACATCGCATCGTCTCTAGTTCCAGATGCGTCATTTTTCTGCCCATTAAAAACCTAATATACCGAAGCATGTAACAACTTTATGGTCATTCATCTAGGACAAACTATCACAGATAAAAAAATATTAGTGAGCTTTTGAGCACCTCTTACTTCAAAGCAGCTACAGTTGGAAATGCCGATAAAGGGTTTAAAGAATAAGGGATGAGACTCATTCTCTTGTTTTTTTGCGGACTATGATGTTGTTGGCGATGAAACTGAGAATAAAAGTGCTAATCTTCAGACCTTGGGAGTATAAAAACCAACATATAAACCCTCTAGACGGAGCAGAAGTTATGGCAAATGCTGATTTCGATGCACCAAAGAAGCCTGTTAGTGCTTCTGATTTCAATGTATTGCCTAAAGCAACACAATGTGAGAAAACAAAAAGGAAAAGCAGAAAACTGAACTCAAACCCAGGCTTCCCCGAAGCATCAATTGTGTAGCACCTGCAATACTTTTGCTAAGACTTTGGCAAGAAAATTTTATAACTATTAAAACAATTCGAAACAAATTTTAAAAGCGAGATATACTTTTTCTACGAAGGAAAAAACTATTTAACATAAAAACACTAGTAATTAGCATTTGTTCTATGCTTTGATTTTTAGTAGATAAATATGGTCAATAAATAAACCACAAGCAATTTAATACAATTCCTTTAAAATATGCCGAATTAAAGTATATTGTATTTTAATTGCAGCAAATAGTTCACGCAAAATTTTTTTACCTTTTAAACACTGCCATATACTTACAATGATGATGATAGTAATCTACATTTGGAAATAGAAGAGGATATTTTTGTATTAATGATTTGAAATGCAAACAAAATTGTTTGAAGCTATTTCTTGCGCATAAAGTATTATACAATATGATTTTACTCAAAAAATCAATTAATCTCTTACCTTTGTCAGTAATACGTCTATAGAGAAATTTATTTGCATTTCTACCTATATTTCATCCGAGTTTTTAAGAAAAGAAATATGTTTGGAATCTTAATTTTTTTAAATTTATTGATACAAAAATGTAATTATTGATGTTCGTGCTATTTTATAAATAAAAATCTTCAATTTCTACCTGATAACGTTTTCAGAAAAATACCTTTTAACCAGTCAAATCAAGAGTTTTTTTTGTATTTTTACTGATTTCAGTAAAAAAGTTATTTGTGGAGATTTGCTTTGATTGATACATTTTACTTATAGAAATGTTAACTTTATCATTTCGAATAAATTTTTCATGACAGGGCACCCTAAAACTAGTGGGAAAAATGAGAGAAAAATGTAAGTATATTGTTTTCCTTTACGAGTGGTAAGGATTTTGATTACATTTGAAGAAATTTTCCTTTTGAAGAAAATCAAAAACATAAAGTGATTCATGTAAGCACCAGAGGACAAAAACGAAGAAAGAAAAAAAAAAATCCAGCGGGACTTTTCTTAGGCTTTATAAGCATCCATTGGTAAATTACATTTGACACATTAAATTGAAAAGAGTGCTATTTTCAATAAAAAAGAGTTTTTTCGTTCCATTCCGTAATCTTATTTTAATGTAACAATATATGAAATTTTTACCAAAAGTTAGAAAACTCCAAAAGTAGATTTATATTTCTTCTCTTCAATTGCTTTTTTTCTTCCCTTTTTCCTCTTTTTGCATTTTAAAGAAAGTTTTAGAATGATATTTCTTATACTTTTTCCCCCTGTCTTCTATTGATTTTTATCGTAACTTCACATTGAAAGAAAAAAATGGGTTCAAAGTGATTTAAGAATCTTGGCTTAGAATTTCGATATTAAAGAAAATTCGCTTAAAAAACCACTATCCTAATTGCAGTATTTTCATTTGAAATGTAGAATAAATGTATTTTTTTACTCGACTATTTTTATTCCTTTAATATTTATAGGAATTGTTTTTTTTCACTGAAAAACAGTATAAAGCTGAAGATTTTCTCCTAAAAGTATATATAATATTCAAATAGCAAATAAATCTATTCATACACTTACATAATAACCTAAAGTAAAGATAGTATTATAACGCAGATTGAACGACAAATGTAAAGTAATTTTTTAAAAATGGGTTTATTTATTCGTTTCTTTTTTGATGAAATAATTGAGTACAGGGTCCTCCAAATTAAATTTAGCGTGTAAAACTCTCACTATTAAATACGTTTCGTGTGTACAGCTACAAAATTACTAAGACAACACATTTTAATGCAAGCCCAAAAGTTACATAACATGAGTCAAAAAAGGGGGTGCTAGAAAAACGCCATCCAAAGAGTTTTTCGCAATGTTTTAAGCAAATAGGCTGCATATTGCTGTTAACCTTCTCTTATAGAGTTGTTTTGAATCGTTGATTAACTAATCAATGCACGAAAAAAAAAACATTGAAAATTCTTCTGATACCATTTTGTTGATTCTTATGAAACAAGGCCCCCTGATTCCAAATATGAGTACCGCTTTCCCCCATCACCCACAACGTTTTGGGAATGACCTCCCCCCCTTTTTTCCGTTAACGACAGATTCATAATCTTCTTTTTCTTTGGATAGGAAGGGAACATTGTATTAACAGCTCCTATTATTTTAGAAGGGCGAGAGAGGTTTAAAGTTAAAAAACATGTGAACATTTGTGGTAAAAAGGAAGACTTAAGAGAGCATTACCCCAAAAATGCTTTTTTAAATAATTAAAACGATCTTTTTAAAAAATAATTGCACTTATTTTTGCTGAAAATTTACACAAGTTATGTTCACAAAGGTACTTAAAATTTAAATTGAAATTAAGGACTTATCTTTTAAGGGATGTGATCCAACCCTCCTCATTTGTCAAAAATATCAGGAAGTGTTAAACAATGAAGAGCTGCGCATCCTCAGAAATATAATTGTGCATTAGGGGAGAGTGTTGTACCTTGGGACTCTTTTCATATTTTAATTTTTAACGTCCATTATTTGAATCAAATTTAAAATCTAAAAGTCACATAAAAATACCCCAACATACCTCCATGCAATATATTTTTTTAAATTCAGACAGTTTGAAAATAAAATTTCGCCAGCCATTTAAAGTAAAAGTTCCAAGATGTCCCAAGGTACAACATCCTATCAGTGATGTTCCCATCTGTTTTTCTGAGGGTATACTCCCAGTAATCCAACCCCACACTATATATGTATGGAAAAATATACGTAATATATCATTATATCAAAATTTTTTGAAGCTTGAGGGTATAGGCTATATGTCTGAAAAATATTTGAGAGTATATGGCGTATATAGAGTATACCCTGTGGGAATACCACTGCATCCTATTATACCTTGGAGCACATCCTGTTGTACTATGGGAAAGTCTTCATGATTCAGGTAACAACCATACACTTAAATCAATTTTGCACCAGAAAATTAAAAAAATATATATTTTTTTTCATGGTAGGGAATTAAATCATGAATAATTAATTATGAATTACGAATAATGAATTAAGAATTATTATCTAACATTTAATATCTTTAAAAGACTACTTAAGATTAGAACATTGTTTCATGTTCCTAAACATATCTTAATTATTAAGAACCATGCATATGTTGTACCATGGAACGTGTCCTAAAGTACAAAGTGTTTGGCTTTCTCAAGGTACAATCACAACGTGGTTTAAGAAAAATCCAAATGCTGGTCAATCTAGATGCAGTATCATCATTTTCTCATAAGCAAAATATTTAAAGTACGTCTTTTTTATAACAAAATAAAATTCAGTTGATTAAATTTACAAATACAAAAACAGAAAATGAAATAAAAATGAAGAAATTATTTACTTCGGAGTAATGATATTTTCTTTCTCTCACAGAGTCGTCTATTTTACTCATTTGATGCTGATTTTACTATGGCATCTCTTAGTGGTGAAGGTTACTGTTAGAGATTAAAAAACATGGCTCCAAAAAAAAGATTCTTAGAAATTACCAGAGTCCCAAGGTACAACACTTTCCTCCAATGCATTTGCTATGAGCCTACTTTATTTCATTTTTAATCTTAATTATAGTTGTGAGGGTAACTTGAATAGATATAAATAACGTGGGAAATATCTTTACTAAAGACTTGCGATCCTTCTATGAAAAGTCGGTGCTTCTAAGATTTTTTTCAAAAAATACTTTTAGCACTGTGAAAATATTTTCCGGTATGTGACAGATATTAGCTAAGTCGAGGCTCTGGTTTTACACCAAATAATAATCAAAAAATGCCGGGGGGGGGGGGGGAAACAAACAAAAGATCATTTTTATACTTCCAAAAAGTTTTTCGGAGGGAACACTTCTTGCTACAAATGTTCATGATGTTGAGCTTTTTGCCTCCTCAAATTCTTCAGAAGAGTGTTAACGATTAATAAACGGTGTCTCAAAATTAACACAAGATTCGAATTTGACGCCATTTCTGCAGTAAATTTTTGGCAACCCTGAAACAAGAATAATTTTACAGCTGGGAGTTTACGATTACTAAACATGGAGCGTTATAAGAACACAGTAACGTGTTTCATTATTGAACAATAATTTTTAAAACAACATAATTTTTAACTGTTATTATTGGCGCTCGATATTGCAACACGGTAATGCACGGGTGATTGTGGGCTTGTTGACAAAGACCTTTGACTCCATATAACACCAGAAGAAGAAATCTAATGATGTTAAATTACGCGATTTAAGGTGATAATTCTGATCACCGAAACGAGAGAGTAAACGACCAGGAAATGTCTTAAGCAGATGATGGCATAACATTCCATTTTTACTAAACCTAAACTCTCAACTGTCAAGTTGTTCCTTTTTTCATGGCTGCCAACAATTTACGGCAAAAATGGTGGAAAATTCAAATCTTGCGTTAATTTTGGGACACCATTTATAATGCTGCCTTTCCCTCCAAATCAAAATACTGACTACGAAACTGTCGAAAACTGAGAACAATAGGGAGTGATATCTCCAATAAGTGGGGCATGATGGAAGAAAACTGTAGTCATAGTTTTATTTAGGGAGTCATTTTACATAAAAACCAGCATAAATGGTGTCAGAAGCATTTTAAAAGTTTTTTTTTTTTTTTGCCGCAATGTATTATCGTAATACTGTTTTATTTTCCCCATCAGATGATATGCAATAGGAGTTAAATTAATGTCAAAAAAAATAATGCCAATATTATATGTCAACACTTTAAACCAACTCCTTTCATATAAAGTAAAATGCCGTAAATACCAGTTTGTTTTCCCATTAAGTATCAAGTATGAGAATGTTTCGGAGAAAAAGAAGCTTATTTTTAGCTTTAAAATCATTAATTTTCTCATTCTACCAATTTATAATAATCTACTGTTGAAGTAAAGTGCGTTTAGTTCCAGAAAAATGCTTTAATGCCGTGAAAAATAAACTTGTATTCAGATAAAAAAGTCATTAATTTTCACGTTCCTGTACGCAGTTTGAAACTGTCTTAAATGATTTTATACTTAAATTGACAATTTTTTTCTTTCCCGATTTTGGGCTTAGATTCATATTTACTTATTTTTAACTTTTAAACTTCTTACTTCAGTCTTTTCGCTTGCTTTGCTCAAACATGTAATAAATAATGAACAAAAGCAAAAAATACCTGTGCAGTAATGAGAATACCCAAGTTAAATATTTAAAATACTAATTTAAAATAGTATAGTTTATATTTGACAGCTTTCAAAGAACTGAACCACTATGTATGAATATTTCTTTAACTATTCCGTCTGAGAAGAATATAAGTTTACAGAAATCATCTTTAACAAACGCTTTTTAATATACTCTATTCTTCTTAAACTTCGATTTGCTATGATTTTATGACTAATTTTATGCATAAACGTTTGGGTAAGAGTGTACGTGCAAGAACATGAAAAAATGATTATTGCACTATAATTCCTAATTAGACAAATGTTAAGATAAATGAGGCTCCAATTTCAAAGAAGCTCCAGTTTATGATGTGATACATAGGTTATTTACAACACCAAAACACTTTTTTGGCGTACTGCAAAAAATTATCTAAAAATAAAGGTGAACTTGTACTACGCCGAGCGCATCCGATGAAAGATTTAAGTTCTTAGTGTTTTTTAAGCTTTGAATTTTTTTAAGTTTTTAAAATTCAACTTGGTTTGGCTCGATGAAGCAAAAATTTAAAGAAAAACAGAAATATTGTGAAAATAGGAAGTGACGTCATATATTGACGACCATTTGGCCACCCTTTATCATCAGCTGATATTGTGGGCAGAAATCAATTCTTCTTACAAAAGCAGATACTATAAGAAACACTAGAGGGGGGGGGGGGTTCAGGAAAGGGGTTCAGGAAAAACTATGTTCAAAAATTAAGTTTTCTAGAATAAAAGATTGGAAGTCTTGATGCACAGTGACATCTTAGAAAGTACTTACGAGTCATGAAAGCAGTTTCCTATGTTGTTTTGGTTTAGGTCGTTCTAAATTTGAAAGTCCTCAGACCGGCGCTTCTTTTTTTTTTAAATTTTTTAAACAGCTCAGCACAAATATTTTATACAAACCGTGCAGAAAATACACAGTCCAGTCACACTAACGTGACCATCTGTCAAAAGCCAGAACAACCACCTTTCACAGAGCGGACTGCTGCGAGACTTGCAGGATGAAGGCGTTCTCTGGGATGCTGAGCTATGCCGACTCTAATGCCGTGGCCAGCTGCGCTAGATTACGCGGTTGAAGATCCATGGCGCGACCAACTCGATCGAGATGGTCCCACAGATGCTCGATTGGATTTAAGTCAGGTGAGTTTGCTGGCCAGGGGAGAACGGTAAACTCATCCTGGTGATCTTCGAACCACGCACGTACACTGGCAGCTGTATGGCACCTTGCACTGTCCTGCTGGAAGATGCCATCATCCTGAGGAAAAACAATGCGCATGTAGGGGTGGACACGGTCCGCAAGGACAGATGCGTACTTGTATTGATCCATCGTGCCTTCCACAATGATCAGTGAACCCAGAGAATGCCAGGAAAACATTCCCTAAACCATAATGCTCCCGCCTCCAGCTTGGACCGTTCCGGCAATGGTTGCAGGGTGGTTCCTTTCAGAGGTTTCACGCTTTATACGCCAACGTTCATCTGTCTGATGGAGCATAAAACGCGATTCATCTGAAAACGGTACCTGTCGCCACTCAGTGAACGTCCAGCTGCTGTACTGGCGTGCAAATTCTAGTCTTCGTCGTCGATGAACAGCAGTCAGCATGGGTGCACGAACAAGGCTTCTGCTTCGGAGGCCCAGACGCAGCAATGTTCGCTGAATAGTAGTTTGGGAGACACTTTTGGTAGCCTCTTGGTTCATTTTGGTGGTGAGTTGCTTAACGGTAGCCCGTCTATCTGCCCGAACGCATCTCCGCAACCGTCGTTCGCCTCTGTCATCTATGGCCCGTGATGCACCACATTTACCACGTCGCTGATTTTGGACAGTCCCATTTTGCCATGCACGCTACACTTTTACCACGGCGGCACGCGAACAACTCACAAACTCAGCCGTTTCGGAAATGCTTCCACCCTTGGCCCGAAAGCCAATGATCATGCCCTTTTGGTCGTCGGATAAATCGCTTCGTTTCTGCATTACGCCAACGATTGAAATGTTTTCCGAAGCCCTCATACACCCTTTATATACGCTCAACTGCACTGTGCTGCCACCTGCCTTCTGTGATTGGTTATTCAACTCTGACGTGGAAAGTACGTGGTGGTCACATTAATGTGACTGGACTGTGTATATTCAGTTTCTCATTATGTCTAGATTAAGTTACGTCAGTTTTATATTTATTAGACAAGGATTACTATCACAATAGGTTCAGATAAATTGGGATAGAGTCAAAATGTGTCTCGCATGATAAAATTTTGCTTGGATTAATACGCTAAGACCGAAGTTTCAGTGGCTCTAAGTGACATAATAGCGCAATCAATCGTCTAGGTAAAAATAATTTTAAATATTTCAATAAAAATACCAGTTTGTCGTCGCAAAAGCGTGTTAGTTAAATTATGCAGCAGCAATGATGAGAATTGACATTCTACTTCTTGCTGATGCCCCAAATGGTAAGAATCCAGCGATACTGATTTCTTTTGTAATTTTTACAAAGTTAAATGCCGATGGTATAACGCTCGAGGTGAAAAAGTTGCGATTTCAAAATTTGTATGAACGCAACTTCAACGTCACATTGCTGTTACAAATATTGAAATATTTGCAGTTTCACGTAGTCCGTCCAACAAATACGTGAACTGATGCAATCTAGTGGTCATGACGCGTACTATATTCCCGCTAACTGTTGGCAATAGTTGTCTGACACCCAATGAGCTGCCAGTGCTTGGCAGATCGCCAAACTGCTCCTGTGTTGCAAGATATGTTAGTTTCTGTTGTCCTTGTTTTTACTGTTCTTCGAAAATGGAAGTTGACATAATCACAAGAAAACTAATAAATCAGCGTTTCAGAGATCACCTACATCGTGTGCGACCAAATTTGATCAAAAAAGATGGATGGACCCATTACCATGACAATGCACCGACACATTCAGCATTGATTGTTCGCTAGTTTCTGGCAAAAAATCCAATCACCACCTTTGATTATGCTTCTTATTCGCTAGATATCTCACCCCGTTACTTTTTCCTATTCCCAGAGTGAAAAAGTGTGATGAGGAGACATCAGTGGGAAGATTTGGACTCAATACAGCAAGAAACGACGAGGCAACTAAAGAGTCCAACTGCTGAGGACTTCCAAAGGTGTTTTGAAGAGTGGAAAAGATGATGGGATAAGAGTGCATAGCAGCGAATGGAGAGTACTTTGAAGGGGACAAAATCGATGTGGACACAATTTTTCAAAATAAATTTTTGTGATCTCAGTTCGTGTATTTATTTGACAGACTACGTATATGCGCGTTTTTTTTTTTTTTTTTTTTTAAATAAACCAACTATCTGAAATTGAGTATTGCTTCATTCATCAAAATAATTTTCTGAGACTACTACAAGAATGAAACGACCTTTACAAAGTATTTTTTATACAATGTCAAGATTATTTCGATTTTCAGGTTTATTTTCTATTAAACACAAATCATTCCACAAAATGTCATGAACTTAATGGAAAACCATCCTCTACTTTTTCCTTTCTTTTTTGAAGCAAATCAACGATTCGTATAATAAGGGTTATAGTGAAGAATTGTTCTGAAAAAATGAAAATGAATTATTAGTTTGGCTAACCAATGCTTTTTTTCCTTATTTAGAGAAACTCATCATTCATCATTTCTGCCAACAATGACCTACTTTTATCATTTCTGGATGTTTACTCTTGTGTTCTTAAAAGAAGAAAAGTAGCACTTCATTCTAAGAGCTCCAGCACCGCATGAATCAAATAAATGACTTGATGAAAAAGTGAAATGAATACAAACCAGAATAAATAAACTGAATTTTGAGGCATAGAGAATCTGGAGTTACGGAAAGATATTCTTTTATCACTTTATCATGATAAATGACGCATCATTTGACATTTGCCCGGTTTAAAGTTTGTTATGACAATGAATTTCATTTATATTTTTCCGAGAAAGATAAAACCTGAACTCTTTTTAAGTAATGTTTAACGAAAGACTTCAGAAGCAGAAAAAAACTTCTGATAAGACTTTAAATAATTTTAATGAAAAGGAAATAAAGGACCGCAGATTTTAAAATGCAAATTTGGCAACAGAAAAGTTCGTTCCATTGTGAAGTACATTTTGCCTTCATAAAAATTTTTATTAAACAAAAAAAGAAATATATATAGTCACCCAGGATAACTTTGATCCATGGCGGTTCACTTTAGGTCAATTCAATTTTTTCTAGTGTATTTGAATGTTTTTTTAAAAAATAGATGGCAAAGTGCTCCACTGACTTGGCAAAGTTATGAAGTAATAATAATAATAATAATAATAGCAATAGCAATAACAATTATAACAACAGAAACAACAACACCATCACCACCACCAAAACAATAATAATAATAATAATAATAATAACAATAATGATAATAACAATAACAGTAACAACAACAATAATAATAGCAATAATAATGATGATAATAATAATAGTAATGGTAATAATAATAATAGTAACGATAATAGTAGTACTAACAATGATAATACTAATAATAATATTAATGAAAAATTAGTAATAAAGTTCCCGATATTGTACATAGCTTATTCAATAATTCTGAAGTTACTGTTAGGAAGCTTTATTAGAAGTTTTTGAAACTTCTCTTCGTTCTTCTTTAAATTCTATACACTACTGCCAAAGATAGATCTTATGATGTTGTTTAGAACAAAAAGGAAGAATTTTTTTCCAGTTGCACTACTTGTATTAGAATATTTAATTTGACATCCAATTCAAGAAATCTTTTCAAATTTCCCTAATAACAGGATAACTTTGAAGCAGGCCAAAAATTTACTTTAAATAGATTTTATAATTGTTATTTATTATCTTTGGATAAGTATTTACCAGTTTGCTACTGTTTTTTACGTTTTACACCAGATGACACCGTAAATCTATTAAAAATAAGTTTGGTTGTTTAAAATAAAAAGATTGGAGCCCAGTGTTACCTTAAATAGCAGGATTACTTTGAACTAGACATATAATTTATTTTAAGTGGATTTAATAATTATTACTTCTTAATTTAGGATAATTACACACAATTTTAGGGTTGTTTCTTCGATTTAAAAAAAAAATCATAAAACTATTCAAATGTGAGTAGGGCAGTTGAAAATAAATATACTGGATCAAAGTTACAGAGAGGGACCAAACTTGCACTTTAGAATATATACTTCTTAAACTTAAGAGTTTTTAATTCAGATAAATTCTATTTAAAATGAAATTCTCATTTTTCTCATTTTAACATGAAAAATATGCAGTAGGAGTATTCAATAAACAACACCCTGAATTTAAGTTTCTATCGGAGTTTGTAAACAAAGAAAAAGAAGCGTTGAAATATAATTTTCTTTCAAGTCCACTGATTTAATCTTAATTTGATAGAAAAATATTAATGCTGTAGCATAAAAAAAAATATATATAAATTTCTTAGTTGTAAGAATGTGCCTAAAAAGAAAGATAAATGACTGAAAAAACGTAATAGCGAATGATCGAAACTACACAATTGCAATTTTAGCAAGATTGAAAAAAAAAAAAAAAAAAAAAAAAAAAAAAAAAAAAAAAAAAAAAAAAAAAAAAACACACACACACAAAGTCTCCAGTTTATGATGTATTCCATCTGACATTTTCGTTACACTACTTCCGTTGCATACTGAAATAATACTCTAATAGTGCCAAAACAATTAAGACTTAAACAAACAAATCTATAATAAAATAACAATTCGCAATAAAGAAAAAAAGACGAAGAAATATTAAAGAAAGTAATGAATAACTAGAAAACTGAGACTGCTGAACGCTGACGTTCACCAGTCCCCCAAGACGTCTCAATGTTATTCTTTATCCCGGTTTATTCTAGTTGCCAGCCGGAAATTAAAATCTGCAATGACACGTGTACTGTTGACGGAGGAAATCTCAAATCACTGCCTGAGACATCTTTACTAGTCTGATATCAAAACTTTTGTATGCATTTCACGTAGTATTTCACGGATGTATATGCAAACAAAATCAGAAAAGTTAGAAAATAGCCATTCAAAACAAGAACTAACTGTTCATAATTCTTAAATTTGATGAATCTCCTTCTACGCCAATTTAATGATAATAGTGCCTTGGCTTGGAGTAAGCAAAGAAACACTTTAAATATTTTTACGACAAGTTTTCTGCAAACTGAAGCAAAAAAAGTTTATACAGATTAATTTTCCCAATATTGGACATTTAAATGTGATTCAATGGTTGAACTCTCTAAATATCGCCTATAGTGGTCAAAATAAAATAAGATTTAAAATTTAAAAAAAAAAAAAAAAAAAAACTGCCGAATTTGTCTCCATGTTGGCAAAAAAACTTGGTGACAAAAAGCTTGGCGATAGAGTGCCAAGTGTTTGCCAAATTATAACACCACTTGAGTTTGAATTGACTTAAACAATGATTCCCCCTTCCCAAAGGTGTAAAAGAACCTCTTTGGAACAGCCGAACGCAACCAAAGGAGATGCGCACAACTAGACATACATACGTGCATACGGACGTCTCGAGAAAATTCGTTGTAATTAATTCGGGGATCATCAAAATGGATATTTCGGGTGTCTATACGTTCTTAAGCATGCATCCACGTGTGGTCGGGTTGAAAAATAACTAAATATTCATTTTTCATTTAAGCTGAAAAGCACTTCCTGTCACCACCACAGCTTTAAGATTGCTAAAAAATTTTCCACTGTCTTTAATTCTTCATTTATTGATTTTTACAAAGTTATATATAAAAAATACTATTCTGTATAAATAAAAATGAGGATTCAGTGATTAATTACTTTTTTTTTTTTTTGAAAAACAGGTTAACGTGATGAACTTTACAACTTAATTTACTTTAGTCATATTGCTTCTTAAAAGGTTTTTATAGTGTAACTTTGTCTTTAAAGCCGACGACGTGTACTGTTGAAAACGTCATTAACACAGTTTGTGATTAACGGATGTTAAAAAATAAGCGTATTACAAAGATTTATGAAATTACAATTATTTTAGTTCAGCATTTTCGAGTAGAAATTTTTTAATGTGGAGCACCAATGGCTCTTACCTTGTTGGTTCAAGACATGTTTCGGAGGTAAATTGATCCAGAAAATTTTGGATTACAAAGTTATGATTAAATACATTTAATATTATGCCTCATGTATCTGAAAGTCTCTTAGTGGATTAATGTAAATCAAAGTGAAATAGTTACGATTACTGAGCTTTTTCAAAGTGAAACATTTGGAAATTTGTTTTGAAAATTACAGTATATAAAGAAATAACATTGTTTTTTATAATAATATTCGCATTGAAACATTATTTTTTATTTTTTCAAGAAAATTTGCCTTAAAAAAAGGGGGAGGGGTTTCCTTTTTTTTTCGTGGGACAAAACGAAAAATGAAGTATTTTTCGAATGAACTATTTTCTATTCGACTTAGAAAAATATTTTTGAACAAAATAATGAGCAAATAAAAGGATAATTAAATAAATAAAAAAGATAATGAAATATTAATCGAATAAATAAATGAACTTATTAATTAATAGATGAGAAAAAATAAATGAGTGAATAAAATAGTGAATGAATAAGAAAATAAGTGAATGAATGAATTAATAAGTGAATTAGTAAATGAAGTAATGAAAAAAATTAGTTAATAAACGAATACGTCAGTGATTTAAAAAAGATTGAATGAGTAAACGAAATGAACTATTTTGCCACATCCACATAGCAGACGCATGCACTTGACTAATTGTAAAAAAATATTAAAAATACAAATAAGTTAAATATTAACTAAATAAATAATGCACCGATTATTAGTAGGTCCTAATTAATATTTAAAATGTATATAATAAGAACTTTATCATTTGGTTATGTCAAAATAACTTTTGACTTACAACAAAATATTAAAATTTGAGTATCGGTTTTTGAAAACTGCTTGTATTGTCATATGCTTTAATTTTCAGAGGTAATTTTTCTTGACTCGAATAGACTACATATCTTACTACATAGTTAAAATATTATTGGGTAAGTGGCAATAAAAGAGGAGAAAATGTTTCACCATTTCACTTCGCCCCACTTTCCCCTACTTATGCAGCTAGAAAATTATTTTATTAATTAAAAACAGAAGAATAACAGCTTAAAAGAGATGCAAACTGCCCTGGTTTCTTTAAACTTTTTGTTGTTCTTTATAATCGTTTACAGATGTGAAGAATTTAAAAATAATACAGTTATAGCCGCGTTTAAATCTTTGTAAGAGTAAAACAGGGTTTGTTTATGCGTAGCAAAAATTTCTTCTTGCCAAGTAAAAAATAACGCAACGCAGTGGATAAATTTTTACTGTTCCGGACCGCTCTTTGTAGTGATTAAAAAAATATCTTGGTTAAAAATGAGAAAGAACTTTTTTTGCATTACGGGAAACTGTGGTTAATGGCTGGGGGACTCGGTTGGAGGAAAAAAAGACAAAAAGAAAAAAAAAGGAAAAGAAAATAAGCAAAATCTTCATCTGGGACGAAAAATCCATTAACTTACAGATCAGCGTAAACGGAATGAAGTTCGGCTCATTAGGCGGTGTCTTCCATTTCCTCTTTTTAGTTAGCGAATTAAAATATGCTCCAGAAAAAAAGTGATAGTTTTTCTATATTCGTTCAGTCAGTTACATAGAAGGAAGTCAACGATGTTTTAATGCACCGAAAAAAATTACACGTTATCAACTGCACTTGAAAATCGATATAGGGTAGACTTTTAAATCTATATTATTATAATTTATGCTTTCGTTTTATTATTCTTGATAAATAACTGAAAAAACTTTTAATAAACGATTCTTTACCAAATGATGGGTTTCGTGCATTGTATGCAATTCTGTATTTTTTATAATCAAAATATGATGCATTATGCGCCAGTTTTGTGCATTCTCGAACGTAAGCTCCTTCAGCTATGCATATATTATCTTGCAGTGCTGTGTATATATATTTAAAAAAAAACTTGTTTTTAAAGTACCCGTTTCAACGTTGTTCTCCACTATTTTCGGTAAGTTATGAATAAACGATACATTGTCTCAAAATGTGTACATTTAAAAAAGGCGAATCAAAAATTACTCTTCAACTTCATGTTTACTTTAATCCTTTGAAATTTCGCTTGATTGATTTATCCGTTCATTAATTTTAGTTAACGAAGTTTTTGTTTCGCAACGTATTTTAAGTAACCAAACGCAATTCTTTGGAATTGTTATTTTGCTAAAAATCCTGGAAGTTCATTTAACGTGCTGAAAGCATCATTAAAAGTTGAGTTTAGTGGAACTTGATAATTACATGCATTTTTTATTTTTATATTTTCTGTAACTCCACTTATTGTGCTTACAATTTTTGTTAAGTTTTCTTTATTGAATGCTAAGCTGTCTACTGGAACGTAGCTTAAGAGCTTACGTTTTTGAAAGTTGTTGGAATAGTAATTGCAGCAATTTTTTGAATTCAGTGCAATACTTAAAGTTTACTGCTTCAGTCTATATTTTTTGAATTAAACGCGCGAAAAGCAACTTGTTACTGTTTTAGTTTTAACTTCCATCGCACATAAGTCGTTTGGCAGTGTCCGGCAGTCAATTGTTCAGAGAATTTTGGGTTGTCTCGTTGATAAAATATTTTAAGAGCTATTTTGCTGCAAAGGATTCTGAAAACAGAATTGTTCAAGTATCCAATCTTTGACAATTTCAAGTTTCCTGCAACAATATGATTTATTACATTCAATTTTAAGAGATAACACTTTAACGGGTGGTTTCATTCATGTAAAAGAGACTTGAAAAAATCATAAGGTTTTACTAGTTTTGGCTCGATGAATGTAAAATGACTGCATATAACAGAAATAGTAGAATACAGGTGACATTAGAAAAATGCTGTAATTTGGTTATAAATTGCTCAGTTTGTCACCAGAAAGGCCAATCTGGAGAATCCCATAGAAAGTCATGCAGAAAGTATTTAATAAATCAAAAAAATAAATAAATAAATGTTTAATAGATAAAAACAAAAAATGTTAATGTTAAAAAATGTTAAGTGAAGTTTCAATTGATTTTTTCTTCAAGACCAGCAAAATCACCTTGAGCTTTAAAAATTAGTAGGTTACTAGCGACGAGTTTATATTGTAAATCCGACCACTGTTTTCCTTAAAAATGTACTGTAAGCATAAAAATAGAATTATGTTCTATAGAAGCACAAATCAGGTTTGATAGACACTCAACAGGAATAAAAGAATTTTTTTCTATGGTGCAAGGGATTTTTTTTTTTTTTTAAACAGGACTGTCAAAATGTCAGGATGCTACTTGTAACAATGATAGTTGTATTTTAGTATAACTTTTCTTGGTACTCTTTCCAATGCATAATGCAGGTTAAACTATATGCCCTTAAACGTCTTTAGACTTGGAACATGAGCAGAATAAAAGCTAAGTATGCTCATGAAGTTAGAAGTCTGTGCTGCGAAATTTTAAAGTAGTGGAAAGATAGTATTGATAACATCAAAACCCAACATCTTTGCTAACACCGGAGATAAAAATGAGTTAGCAAAGTATCATCCAAGGCTTTGAAGTTCATGCTTTTTAACAATTCTTACAGCAAGAGGTTAATCATGTCAATTCGATGTTTACTAAAGTACTGGACAATATTTCTGAAATAAGTCAACAACCTGCGCAATGATCCTCTCGAAAAAACCAGAAATATGTCAGAATTAAAATTACATGATCGTAGATTAGAGATGAAAACAGTCGAAAAAAAACCCCAGAAAATTTCGAAAAAAACTTTACTTAATTCAAATACTATATCCCCCCACCCCCTCCTTGTATGTTAAAATACTGTCAAACTTTTGCAATGCAAATTGTTGTATGATAATATAATTTGCATATAGTTAAAAAAACATTTATTACTTTTTGCACAAAAATTAAACCAATATTCTTAGTGAAGAATTTGTTTTTCTTCTTCATGAAACAAAGAAGCATAATTTTAATCACAGAACTATGTTTTTGCTAACTGTGCGAACAGGGTGCAACAAAGAAACCTGGACAAGTAATTTTCCATGTAACTTTATTAAAATTAAATAAGTTAACAAAACGCAAAAAATAATAATGTGAGAAAACCTTTAGCAATCAATAAATTTAATTGGTTTCAAACTGGCAGCCTTTTGTACAGAATTGCAACTATTTATGTGGAAATTTTAATACAGGGGCCACAAATCTTTTAACTTTAATTAATCCTATTCCCTATGAAACAATTGGTTTACAGAGTCCAAACTTTTGTGTAGTTTAAGGTAGAGCTTTGATTCTAAAATAAGTCATACAGTGTAATAAATAGGATTGAAGTCTAGCTAGTAGAACATTCACTCTAAAGATGATATCATGTGAAAAACAATGCGCCTTGCACCACTTGTCTTTTCGGCCATATGAGCTGGTGTAGAGTCAAATCAAAATGCCCAGTCTACATTGCTGTGTACTCTAAGGTCCACAGAAGTACAACAGCTTCTAAAATGTCCTTCTGGTACACTTTTTGATTCATTTTACGGCCCTCATCCACACAAAAAAAAGAGAGCTTTTGTTGTTTGTGCTGATTTCATCACAGACCAAGAATAACTTCGGATTTTTGCGATGTTTAATATTTAATAAGGTGCTTGGAGTGTTAATAGACAGTGTTTACAGAAAGAGTGTCCCATCTTTCTTTGGGTTACGTCCGTCGCAACGTTTCTGGAATCTTTGAAGTCATACAAATTTTTTTTCCTTCAGCAAAAGCTTGAACTTTTGGAACTCGTAAAACTTCTGTTCGAGCTCTGTTTTTGCCCTTAGTCGCACTGATCGGTCACAAGTGCCCCGTCTTACGAATGACTCCTCTCGTGGAACCCAATCATTTCATTGAACTCACTTTTGGATTTACCTAACGATTAATGGAAATGTTCACTGTTCGTTTTTGTACGGTTTATGGACATCGACTATCATTTCCAAGCCACTCGAAGCGGTTTATTAATTCAAATACTGTTACATAAAACACAAAAAGCATAAGAACTGTCGTTCTACTTGGTTAAACATCTTCAAAATATCTTATGTTGTAAAATAATCGGAACATACACAGGGCTGCGCTAAGCCTGATCGGCGCCGTCGTGCAAATGTCTTTTGAGCGCCTTTATGCTCTGGCGTTCGAGGAAAATATAGTTAACACCTGAAGGGAGGTTTTGTAGACAAATATAAAATAAAAAAAAAAAAAAAGTTTGGCATTTAGTTGATACAAAATAAATGTGTGAATATTTAATTTCGCAATATGGTGTACGTTTTTACTTCATATCTCGGAATTATTCCGAGTTCAGAAACTCCTCTGATTTGCTAAATGTGTTTTGGAGGAAGAAAATACTTTAATATCTTAAGTTAAAGTCACTTGAATATCTATCTAATCTCTAAGCAATGAACAATTAATAAACTTTTGTGCCTGTCAAAACATGACAACAGAAGCTGTGGCGCAGCTAGAAAATAGTTTTAGGGGGGAGGGGGCACAAATTGAAAAAAATATCTCTTTTAAGAAGAGGGGTCCGGGGGTTCTTCCCGGAAAAACTTTGAAACTTGTAGTTTGAAAAACGCCATTTTAGACGGTCTTTTCTGGTGTTATGGAGGGAGGGATGATGCAAGGGGCCCCGCGCTAATTTATAGAAGTTGAAGATTTAAAACGTGATTATAGGCCATATTTATTGACGTTAGAATAAGTGATGGAACTCTGGGATTCTACCAGATCCTTTTTTTTATAGATAGAAATCGATTCTTTTCTCCCCTTCAATTTTTCGAAATTGAACTTCCAAAAACGCAGTTGCAGACAACTTTGAAGATTTTTACAATAAGGGAATTTTGGAGCTCTCCCTGCCAAATTTTTCAAAATTAAAGTCCTAAAAATCTAAGCAGTATTCTATGATATTAAGAGAATGGTTCAGAGGCTATTCTAACTTAAAGTTTTCGTAAGTCATGTTTGAAAAACCTAATTTTTTATTTTTTAAGAGAAGGAGGTTCGGAGGCCCTTGCCTGAATATTTTCTGAAATTCAAGTCTTAAAAACGTGTTTGTAAGACCATATTTGGTAACATTAGGACCGGTAATCTTTCGAAATTGAAGCTCTAAAAACGCAATTTTAAGTGATTTTCAAGCGATGTTGTTTCGTATTCGTGAGCTTTCCAAAATTGAGGATCAGGAAACGAAACTTGAGATGCTCCGTAATGCTTTTAGCGGGGATGGGATTCGGGGGAGTTGCATTTTGAAAACTTTCTTATTTTCGCGTGATCAATAGAAAATAAGAAAAAGAAAAAGAAATTAGAAAAAAGAAATAGGACGGAGGAGGAGTAGCTTGCCAATAAGCTGAAACTATTGAGAATTTTTAACTCAAAGATTTCATTTTAAAAATATAAAGTTTTTTTAGAAAAAAAGTTTTACCCCAACATCATTAATTTTTTCTTATTGAAATCTCTTTGTTTTCCAAAGACGCGTTCCCCCCCCCCCCCCCCTCCTTCAATAGTAAATATTTTTGAAAAGTATTCAACTAAGCATTCTGGACAAGAGGGGGCATGGGGCGGTTCAACCAGAGGGGTGCCTTGTGGACCCTTACCCCTTCAGGTTGCGCCACGGAACAGGAGGGTACTAATTATATTCCTAAATTGAAGGATAATATTGTAGAGGATATGCCACTTCAAAATCTGAAACTGAAACTTGCCGGTGAAACGAATAATTCTAAAACATACAATCGTTAATCAGCATTAAATTCAATACCTAAAACAAACACATTGTCCAAAGCTCTTTCTTTAATTTAATGTACAAATAGTTGAAAAAAAAAGGGGGGGGGGGAGAGTGGTGGAATTGAGTAATTATGGTCAAGTCGTTACTTTTCGGAACTAAAAATTAATCTAAATTACTGTACAATATATGTATATACCAAGTATATTGGAAATACCAAGAACAATAGCTAACAATCACAAAAAGACATATTGCACGAATTATAATATACCATTTCTCCGCAAGAATCAAAATGGGGAACAACAAATTTTTTGCGCTGCTTCGTATGCTCAACCTTGTGAAATTATATACATACCGAAATAAAGTTCATGGCTCCACACATGAAGAATAATGCTAATGTAGGCATTAATTAGCATCATGTGTTTTCAGTGAAAATAGCATATTTAGACACAACAAGGCAATAATTTTTCCTTATAGATAAGCAGCAAGGAGGATTGCTTGTTTTAATGAGCAGTATAATTTCACCGCTACTTTTATAGAAATAATGAAAAGTTCAATTTTATTATTTTTTTTTGGTTGGAGATTTTTCCTTTCATTTGGAGCATTTTTTTTATTGGTAGAGCTCGGCGCCTTTCTGACTCTGGCGCCGTCGTGCGCCGCACGACCTTGCACATAGGGACGGCGCGGCCCTGAACATACATTTTAAAGGGGAGATACATTTTGAATTATATTCTAATAATGTGAGGGAAAAAAATAAATAAAGGCACTCGCTAAAAAAAATAGTTTACTTCCATTCGAGGATGCAAACTTTGTCCGAGATTTTTTGCCACACGCTGTATACTGCCGTGCTAAGTACTAAAGTGGAATCTGCAATTCAGTTCAAATTGAGATATTGTGTTTTAAAGTTTGGTTCATCCATATATTTGATTCAAATGTCTTTTTTGGTTTTCAGAATTTTTTTTTAAAAAATAGTTCCTGATTAAATGACCCCAAAACATTTTATTTATTAAGTAAAATACTAACCAGAGAACAACTTGGTTACAATAACTCAGTTTTGTTTAAAAGTTCTGGTAGGAGTACTTTTACAACTGTGCTTAGTAAGGCCGCATAGTTAAGTGAAACTCTAGTTTAAGTTTTGGTTCAACTTTAGAAACCATTACGCGGTTTTTGTCTGGGGTTTCTATTGGAAAATAAAGAAAAACCACTTTAGTTTTTGTACTCTTAAACTGGATTCTAAAAATTCAAACCTCACTAAATTTCATTTTCAGACAGTTAAATTACACTGTAAGGAAGGGAAATCATAGTTATTTTTCTTTAAAACATTATCAATCTTGTTTGAAAGTTAAGAACTACTATTATTATTTTAAGTTTCAAAGGCGACCTAAAATAAAAAATGTATTTGTTATGATTACATGTGTTTGATATATCTTACCCATTGGTTGAACGACGATTTGATCAGCTGCACAGACCCAAAGGTCAGTTCAGTTTACTGGTGGGTCAGCTGAACTTACCCAATGTAAGGCGCCCAGGGTTCTAACCCAACGGTCAGTTTAGCTTACTGGTTGGTCAGCTGAACTGACCCAACGGTCATTACAGCTTACTGGCGCTCGCTGAACGTACCTAACGGTCGGTTCAGTTTACTGATACTCAGTACAGCAAGAAAGCTCTCTGTTATAAAACAAAAAGGTTATTTTTTTCTAATTAAACTTACCTTTATGTGTATTTTTGTCAAGCAGATAAAGAAGATGTGTGGATTGCATATATTTTGTAATACTTACCCCTTCATATGTTCCAAAAAAACAGAGCTAATAAGAAACTCTATTTTTATTATTATTTTTTTTTAATCGATTTTTCCATTTTTTTCAATTTTTCCCGAAAAAATAGGGAAAAAAAACAATTTTTTCCACCACTTCAAAATTTAAGGAAATTTTTAATCTCTATCGTAGATTCAAGCGATGCATTTCAAATTTTGAATATTACAGCAAAAAAATCTACTGAATTAGTAACTGATAACATAATACAGATTGAACTATAAGACTTGAAACGTCTTTATACTTAGAACAGGAACAGAGTCGAAGTTCTCAAAGTAAAATACTGTCATGAAGTTAGAGGTGTCATTCTCATGTTTCAACCTTTCTTCATTTACAGCGTAATACTTCACAGACGCTTGTAAAATTCCGTTTAAAATTATAAAAAATAAAAATATCGTACAATATGAATTGAGCAGCGCTCAAAAGGGCAACCTTTGTTTCAAAAGCGCTACACTTTTCCTTAAAAAAATGTTGCCAATCTGTTTTTTATTAATAACAAACAAAAATAAAGGGGGATTTGGCAAGTGATTATTCCTGTAATTTAAGATTTATGGTGGTAAAAACATTTCGTAAAAACCATTACAATAATTGCCCTTAAAATAAATAGAATAGGCCTTCTCACTGTCTTTAGAGCGGATTCAAGTAAAGTACAAGTATTTCAAATATGTAGAAGCACTTACTGAAAATACAGAAAAAAAAATCATAATGCAGATGGAATTTACTTTTTTTCCGCCAGAGTTTTCCGAGAAAGCTTATGAGAGAGGAAAAGCAATCTCTTGTATTCACAAATGAGAAAGGAAATAAGAAAAGCAATAAACAAAAAATGAAAGAATTCCCGCAAGAAAAAGTATAGCGGGAAAATTAGGAAATAATTTCTTAAGTTCCTTAACTTTTTCGAAAACAAAGAAAAAAAAAAGAGTTTTGTAGGAAAGTAAAGAAAAGTGGAACACATTTTATGCATTAAAGAAAAAAATGTTTAATGCTTGCAAAATGTGTTCTGTTTAGAAAGAAATTTCTAAACTTTATTTAAACAAAAACTGCATTAAATGAGTTCAACATATTGGCTTGAAGTTTGCATAACTAGCTTAAATATTTTCGTTCTTTTAAAGGGAAAATAAATCATATTATGGAAGTGGTTAAAGTTCAAATTTGTATTTGTTAGGGTAAATTTATGACACTTAGTCTTCAAATAATACTATTAAAATGCTTAAAACAGAGAAATACAATGTCAGTTTTTTTTGTTATATTTCTTGGCTCTGTAATAAACATTTTAAATTACGAAATTTACAAACTTTTTTAAAAACCTATTTTTTTAATTACATCTTTTGATTTCTATACTTCTAGTAACACGTTTGTAAGGAAATTTTATCAGTGTTAGATGTATAAAATTTTGATTTGGTTCCCCGAAATTGATCAGTTGCCAATTGGGCAAATAAGCGAGAAAATCCCAATTATAATGACGTTTCAAGTATCCTGCAAGCCTTATCTCAATTTAAATCAGAGATATGCAGGAATATAAAAGCTACAGTATGCTTTGCTGTTAACTTGGCTGACAAAAATTTGCCTTTTTGTAAACATTGCTTTTACAGTGAGAGAATAGATATATTAAAAAACTTGTGTCATTAATTTGGTTTCATGGTAGCATGGATCTCCCAAATTAGCTGTCATGCTAACACACTTATCACACATTTTTATTAGTGTTGGTTGAAAGATCACAAATTCGTCTTAAAGTACACATGACCCAGCAATTTCCTTTGTATGTGAAAATAGTTTGGGGAAAGGAATCCTCTTGTTTTAGGATTTCGTATGTAAGAAAATGCAAAATAATCCCTTTTTTACAAGTCCATATTTTGAAGAAAACAAGAGCTGCTTTGAGATTTTGAATCACTTGTATGCACTATTTTTGAAGCAATATTTCAAGTTTGTTTTAAGCATTAATGGCCATAGTTGATAAATTTATCAGTTCGTTTATTTGGGGTTAATTCAATAACATAAATAGGCTGTAAAGAAAATACTAATCTGATAAATAAGCATTTTGTAAAAAGAAAAAAAAAAGACTATAATTTATATCATAACCATTAATATAATACGTTCTACTATTTTTCTCATATTCATTACGAAACTTCATCTCATGGAAATGATATAATAGCTCAGCTATGTTAATCAACTGTTTATTATTTAAATTCAATCATCAATCAAAACCGGCTTTACTCTTGATTGATAGTGCGCTTTCAGAAGTCACCTATCGATTTATCCTTTAAAGTGTTAAAACCCAATTGCAAAATGCCTCTGATATATCATTTGGCAACTGCCATTCTTCAGAAAATAAATTCTTTTGAAAATATTTTATCGATATTTTTTCTTTTGAATTCCATAATATTTTCTTATCATAAAATATTATTGAAAGAGCCTAAATGCTTGCCCTCCAAAGCATTCCATTCTTATACAAAAATGAAAACCATTTATTTCCCCGCAGTAACATCAATGATCCAACGCTGTATTTTATTCAGCCAAGCAAGGATATAAATTAAGTTTAGAAACCGGAAGCAAGCAGCAATTGAATATCCAGCAGTGGCCCATGCGGATGCATTATCTATTCTTATTCAAAATTTTATCGCATCCAAATAAAATCGCTTTTGTCAGCATCGAGCTTTTTTTTTCCTTCCTATTACCCGGTTATTTTTATCTCCGTTTCAGTTTGGCTTTTAAATATTATTCAGATTGTCATCTTAAAAATAAATTATTATTTTTCAATTAAAAACAATGATAACTGGAATAATAAATGATTGTGTGATGTTGGGGAAATGATGATCGGATGAAAATTTCTGTCTGTCTTTCTTTTTGCGGGGAATTATTTATCGTTCTTTTACGTAATGGTTTAATTACAGATAGTTTTGATTAATCTGTTAACCGACAATTGTCTGTTAGGTATTTTTACATACAGGAATGCATGAAAAAAATGTAATAGGGACTGGTTAGAATAATAGTGACATGAGTTAAAAATGAATATTGTATGTATTTGTCTGATTTCCTCTTTTAATTGCACCAATTGGGCTGTTTCCCATTTTTCAAAAATATTTTTCTGAAAGAACATGATCAAAAAGATGGGGTAAGTAACTTTTTTTCTTAATTTTGATTGATTTTCCCTCTTAAAAAAATCTTAAACGATATTCAACCGTTTTTTTTTTTTCATTTTTGCTGCTTTCGTCACAAGCAGGGCTGTAGAGTCGGAGTCGGAATCGAAGAGTCGGAGTCGGACAGACTTTGGGGTTAAGGAGTCGGAGTCGTTCGAAAACATGCCGACTCCGACGCCGGGTTTCTTTTTTTTCTTTAATAGTCACTGATTCTCCTAGCATTTTTTTGAAAAACTGACCACCAATTAATTTCATTACATGTATAAAGGCCGACTAATAAGAAAATAATTGTCATTGTTGCAACCAGCTGGCTTGATTGTTTATCATTGTGCGTTCATTGATTGTGTAACTGTAACAGCTACCTACGCCGACTCCTAGTTTGCTTATTTTTTAACTTTATTTGACTGATAGCAACTGTCAGCAAACAATTTTGTTGCCTCACAATTTCAAAGTAATCTTTTTCAAATAAAGATAATATATTTTTTACCTCGATCTCAGTTATGAAACAGTAAAAGTAATGTACGAATCGCTTGAGCAAGTCGGGAAACTTCTGAGGGTGCATGGTAAATTCAAATAAGTCTTAGCACGAAAGCGCAAATCCAAAAGATCTGATAAACATTTTTTTTAAATCTAAAGACTAAGAAAGCTTGGTTATCACTAAAAATTTCGAAATAAAATTAGTACATGAGTTTTTGATTACAACACTGAATGACTGTAGTTAATTCTAAAATTTTCTTATTAATGTTAATTCTAGAACTGTTAATAAAATTAAAAATTGAGCCAAAAAATGTAGGTATAGTAAAAGCTATTCGTACAAAGCTGTATGCCGCCGCATTTTGGGTTAAATTTGCTCCAGACGTACATGTACCCGACCTCTTCTCGCAATATAGTGCAATATTTTTGGTGAAATTTTTAAGATGAAATTTAAGATTTATCATTCGGGATATTCTTCAGAATTAAAGTATTTCAATTTTTATAAACTTTGAAATTAAGTTCAGGTGTTTCCCACCAGATGGGTGTCACTCGGGAGGGGTGTGGGAGGACAACCTCCTCTCAAAAAAAGTTTGTTTTTTTTTGTGTGACTCAACCAAAAAAAAAAAAAAATGTCTCAAGTTACTGCTTTCAAAAATTGAAAGCAGAGGATTTGATCAACATCTATTTGTTAAACATTAAAGGGAAACAAATTAATCCTATTCAATTTTTTTTTGAAATGGAATTTTTAATATTCTCACTTTAGAAATCGCAAATATTGAATAATTTGATTTTCAAATTGAATTTCTATTGTTATATACATGTTATGTTTACAATAAAATACAACGCGAAAATGTCATGAAAAAGGAATTACTTCAATCTCTGTTTAGAGGTTTCCCCCCTTCCCATGAATGGGGAGGGGGGGTTGCAAAAATAAATAAATAAATAAATAAATAAGCCGGAGTCGGAGTCGGAGTCGGACGTTTCAAAATACAGGAGTCGGAGTCGATCATTTTTCTTCCGACTTCGTAGCCCTGGTCACAAGGGAGCAAATCGCCAAGGTTAACAGTTTTTAGCGATGTTTAAGGACACTGCAAAACTTCGTTGGCAGTTGGAGTCAAATACTCTGAAATTTCTAAAGTTGGAGTCTGTATCAGCCATTTTCATTCCGACTCCACAGCCCTGACCATATCTTCTCTTAGGAGAAGCATCAACCACTCATAGTAAAAATTAGAAGTATCTTTTCATAAAAGTGGAGTGTATGTATATTTGAGAAAATACTTCCTATGATATTAAACTTTACGCAGGTCAGATATACTTTTACAAAATCTTCAATTACTCTAATTGATTAGGGTGACTCGCGCCTCCCTCATGTTAACAATGACGATTAATAGCCCGGTCAAAATAGACATTTGAGTTCGGAAAAATTCCCATAAAGCTGAAAATTGGTAGACCTTAAGAACATCATTATAAGTGAAAGGTCAAAAATCCTCATCGATCCCGGTGGGGCTAAAAATTTTATTCAAGGTCAAAGGTCAAAATTGATTTTTTTTTTTAAAATTGAAAACATTCGTTCAGTGCTGAAAATTGGTACTGACTTTAAATGCATCATTGTGAATGAGATATAAAAAATTCCCATCGATTCCATTTGAACTAAAAATTTTATGGAAGGTCAAAGGTCAAAATAAAATAAAAAAAAATCGGAAAAATTCACATAGAGCAGAAAATTGGCAAAGACACAAAATACGCAATTATAAATGAAATATAAAAAAATCCCCATCGATCCCACTTAATATAAACATTTTATGCACGGTCAAAGGTCAAAAAACCTTTTTTTTTTATTTTGCAAATATTTCAAAAACGTAACTGTTATTATAAAAAGCGCATATTAATTTGTAAATTATGCAATACGTTCAAAAGAAGTATTTCTATGAAGTTCAACCCTTTCTGATTCAAGTTTTGTGAAAATGGTGAAACAAGTGCCACATTTTCCCTTATTTAACGGATATAAGATGCCTCTGTAAAGTAAGAGCAAAGCATTTTTTCTTTTCAAATATACATTATTTTCCCTCTTTTCAGAATATATTTTTCATTTAAAACAAATTTAAATGCAAAAATTTAAACACTTTATACATAAAAGAGAAAGAATGAGAAAATGTTCTTACTTATTTCAGGAAAAGAAACGCGTCTATTAAGATGCTTGTTTAACTTTTCCTCTCCGGCAAACATCACCAATAAGTTGACAGTAAGATATTGCAATCCGTGGAGTTATTTAAAGATGATTCTTGCTCTAACTTAAAGGTATCTTATATGCTTTACATGATTAAATGAATAAAAATTAAAAAAAAGCACTTTTGTGGGTATTTTGAAACCAAAACATCACTATTTCAAGTAGGAGTCCCACATGAGGTGCAGAATTAATGACACAAATATCATCATACATATTTCGATTTATTTTTTTAAAATGCGTTTTAATTATTCTTTAAACTCTTGACTATCATGCAGATTTCTATTTGTTTTTTGAAATGCGTTTTAATTATTCTTCAAACTCTAGAATAGAAGAGCATCTATTTCTTCTTCCTCTTCTTGGTCTGGAACTTCTAAAGATTGCTCGAATGAAAAAGAGGGATCACTCATATCTTCACCAATATCATCTTCATCAGCATCGATTGCATTTGATGCGACATTGGAGCACGACTGACCAGAGCAATTAGGGGAGGGTGGGGCAAGATGAGATACTTAACCAAAAAACAGTTGTGGGGGCAAATTAAACTCTTAAATCAATTAGAAAACTATGTCGTTATTATCTCTCAAGTATTATAAAAGTATAAAATTTGACTCAATATCCTACTTCCAACAGAAAAATTTTGACGCATGTTTCAATAAGATGAGTCAAAATCCCATCTTACCCTACCAGGTGGGGTAAGATGAGATTCAATGTTTGCATAAGTCACAAAGATGATCAATGGGCCTATTTCTTGCATTCGGAGCACCTAATAAATCTTTCTTTCGATTGGGAATATAAATGTCCACAGTAAAGGATTTCGACATCAGAAGGCTCAGACGACGATGAAGACTCGGATGGTTTCCCTTTAAGTACAGTTTTTGTTTTTAATTTTCCAGGCTGTATTCTTTTGTTTTTATCTTTTGACTGGCCAACTTTCATTGCTGTACGAGTTGATGGGGTAAATGAAAAAATGTCATCAAAATCCCTTTTTCACGTTTCGTTTCTTCTTTTTTTCCCCGATTTTCTCCTCTTCCTGCTTAGATTTTTTCCATTTTCTTCTCTTCTCTCTGCTTAGATTTTTTTATTTTCTTCCGTTCCTTTTGAGCCTTTAACACAAAAAGTTCCTTCCTTTTAGTCCGCAAGATGGTATCGTTCTTCCAAAGAAAAATTAGTTCTCATGGGGCCCAAAGGCTTAACTAGATCTAAACTTGTGGTTTCATTATTTGAATAAATTTTTTCAGTTGTCGAAACCGTAAGAACAACTCTGTCCAATTTCTGTTTTTTAACTTCTTTCACTTTTCTCTGAAGTGTAGCCCGTGGTTATTATAAGTTCGGGATGCTTTCTGAAATCCCATTTCTCCAACAGCATGTTGCATCGATCTAGTTACAAATTCCCATACTCGTCTTTCTTTTCACTATCTTAAGAAATCTCAAAAGAATAAAAAACAAATCGCAATACATGTGGGGTAAGATGAGATAGTAGTCCATTATGCCCCTTGTATAATATCTCGTCTTGCCCCACTGATGCCATTTGGCGTGTTCACTGTCGACTGAAGTTCAGGTTATAAATAAAATTATATTAAATCACTGTAAATTTATCCTTTAGAGTTGCGGATTGCGATTATATGAGAGTACAAACGATTAGTAAAATGGTACTCGCCAAACTACACTTGGAAAGGTATTCTAACGAAATAAGAGCACGGCGAAACGCACGAAAATTGAGAGAAAAACTTTATGCACTGCAAATACAGTGCACAACCTGGTTGATTCGACCAACGTGGTATCTACTTCTCCCAACGCAACTACTTGACTACTTTTTCGCTAAATAATAGCACCCACCTTGCTAGGAGTTTCAGTATTTCATCTTACCCCGATATTCCATCTTGTCCCACCTTCCCCTACTGCATATTTGTGTGCAAAACAGCCCGACTTTTCTGCAGCAACAATTTATATCCCTTCTTGCAATTGCAAAAAATAGTATGAAGAAGTTTTTCTGGAGCGGATGCCAGAGTCTGAATTGGCTCCAAACGTTATCTTTTAGTACCCATCCCCAGTTTTCATGGTCTAACTCATTGCCTAGCCATACTTGGACTTGATAGTACACACGACATAAATGTTGATTAGCAGCAGCAGTTGTTGGAGGAAGACAGGGTAATTGAACAGTTTTTTATGGCGTGTATTTCTCACGAAACTTAAATACCTGTACTTGTCAAGGGAATCAACTTTTTTTTGGAGCTCCATACATAGCAAGAAGAAAGCGAATTCCATTTGCGAGAAAAGAGTAGCAACTTGACAAATTCTACGCAGTATATTCTGCTGTTTTTTTCTTTTCAGTCTCTTCATTTGCTTCATCACCACAAAATAAGCAACAGTTTTTAAAACAAAATGTTGTCTCACCTGATCGGACTCTAGTACGAGGTGGACTACTCAGAGATGTACTGGCCTCTGTCTCTCGTTGTCTTTTAGCTGCCGCAATGCTGCACTTTCGGGTGTACATTTTGCGACACTGTACATGGACTGCCACCGACTGTTTGTCTTTCAAGTATTCAACAAACCCATCGTTCCGTGCACTACTTGAATCAATTAAAGATTTTAGTCCGCGTTCAACAGTAACAATTTCGCCTTCAGTCAAAGATTTGCTGCAAATGAAGCAATCTTGCGACATCTTTGAAGAATTATTTGTTAAGGGTACGTATTCATATCAAAAATAGTATCAATAAACCCGACTTTTCACAACAAAGAATCACTCCCTATTAATAGGAGCACTTGTGCGACTGACTTTGCTCATACAAAGGAATCAAAGCGCCTCCACTCTTCCTTGAATGTAATTTGATCTTTTCAGTTTGAAGGGGGTGTATGAATTATAAGAGGGGATAGGCATAGCGGTCAAGTGTATTTTCTCGAGGTCACTCGAAAGAAAGAAAAGGAGCTTCAGTACTTTTTCCAAGTTTCAAAAACTGCGATACCTTATGAATGTTATAATTTATTGGGGGGGACACAAATATTGGGCTTTTTTAACACTTAAGGCAGATTCAGCTTCTGGTTTTGGAAGTACTCGTTATCAGAAAAGGATCAAAGTAATTTTCGGGCACAAATAGGGGGTTTAAGGTCAACGAAATATGTCACTAAAATGCAGCTTTAATTTTGCCGCTTACGGGGGGGGGGGGGGCTAAGACCACCAAGGCACTGCCTCTAAATCTCCGCTTGTATGTACATAATTGTACAGTTTTTAAACTTTGTATCCTCTATTTTTAAGACACTTACCGTTTAAGAGATATTTGTGAAAAATTGACTTTCTGAGCTTTGACCTTAAATAAAACGTTTAGCACCATTGGGGTCCGTTGGGAACGTTTGAAATTTCGTTTATAATGATGTCTCTAATTATTTCTATGGTGGTTAGACAAAAATTGGGATTTTAGGGTGAATTTTTAGAAATTTGAGTCCCTGAACTGCAGTTTTAGGCATTATTTTATCGCTTTAGGGAGAGGGGAGTATGACCCTTTGACCCATCCACTGAATCCCCTCCCGTTTGTGCATAATTATCTAATTTTCAATCTTTGTATCCCCTATTTTTACAATAGCACTTACGGTTTAAGAGATATTTGCGAAAAATCTGTTTTTGACCTTTGACCTTGAATAAAATTTTTAGCTCCACTGGGATCGATGAGGACTTCTAACACATCACTTTAGTGTTGTCCTTAACTATATTTGTGTTAATTTCATAGTCAAAGTACCAAATTTGGGTACAAATAAGGGGTCTAAGGGAATTTTTTTTTGTTTTTAATACGTCTCCAATGCCATTTTAAGCTATATTTAGTAGCTTTAGGGGGTGGAAGGTATGACCCCCATGACCCATCCTCGGAATCCCTACTTGTTTATACACAATTGCATACCTTTCAAACTTTGTAGCCTTCATTTTTTTCGGTAACAATTACCGTTTAAGAGATATGTATGAAAAATTGATTTTTTGACCTTTGACCTTGAATAAAATTTTTGGCTCCACCGGGATCAATGAGGACTTTTAACATTTCATGTGTAATGATGTTCTTAAGGTCTGTACCAATTTTCAGCTTTATGAGAATTTTTCCGAACTTTCGCTTTTTTTTTTGGTCTATTTTGACCGGGCTATATATATTTCATTGAAAAAAAATTGACAATAGTCTTTCAACTCAAAAATATGTGTATTGGTTATGATTGCAATTTAGTCAAACGACGTATTTGTCATCGCACACAATCGGCGCTCACTGAAAAAAAAAAAAAAAAAACATTTAGTATATGAAGCCTGCTGGTATAGCTACCTGCAGACTGGTTGTGAATTTCAAAAGATACTGCTTTTGACGGTTCTGAGAATGTTACAGCACATCGATGCGTATGATATAAACAATCAAACAAACAAGAATAATTAATAAAATAACTTTACACCTGCTTTGTATGTGACAGAATAGCTGACGCACGATTTTCCGAACTACTTGGGACCACTAAAAGTGTTTATTAAGTCGAAAGATTATATAATCGAATTGCATTGTTCAAACAAATGACATTTTAGATACAGGTTTACAGTTTGCTAAATCATGAGTGTTTATGATTCAGAGGATCGTAAAATCAGGCATCAACTTTTCTAGTATTATTGCTACACATTTTCATAAAAGAATTACAGCCCAAAAAAGAGAAATTTCATTCGGAGTGAGAGTCAAACCGAAAGCCTCAAGTGTATCAAGACATCATTCAGACTACTCTTAGTCACTCGATCGTAGTCTCGATCGTAGATGACGCCATCATTATTTACTTAAATACGTGTTGCCGTTCTGCTCCGCAAAAATTTTTTTAGATAATTTCCTATTGGTTGCATATCCCAAGTACTAATTATCCACGTACTAGTCAGTCATTTCAAATTCAGCGAAACTTGACAACGATTCTTTACATACACAGTAAAAACGATTCGGAAACGTTCTTGGAAAGTAATGGGCTGATGTGCCCAATTTCTGCCAGTAACGTATCTTGAAAAAGCCAGGAACGTTTTCCGCTAAAAGTCAGTAACCTTCCTGAAGTTATCCTTGAATCTCTCTGAAAAATTCATAACTCTTCCCGTTTAAAGCCAATATTCCCTCTGATACTTAGAGCAATATTAGGTTATTGTAATACAAGAGCTTTGCACCTTCCTGATTTATCAAGGAAGTTCCAAAAGCAGTACTGCAAACATGGCCAGAGTTAAGACAGAACTGCAAACATGTGTTGAGAATTTTACGTGCTTACAATTCTTGCAAAGCTACGAAGTCCCTGAACCTATCGCTCCCTTTGGAAGCTTAATCAATCTGGACGTGCCGTAATCAAACTGAAGCCGATATACTTTATAAACAAGCTCAGTTAATTTTTAAACTGGGAGTTAAAAAGATTTTTCACAACAGTGAGAAGTCTGCATTCGTGCGACTTGTAGTAATTCAGGAATCTTTTTGACAATAATACTTGATTTTTCCAGGAAGTGGATAAAAGCCATTGAAATCCCGAAACGTCACAAGAAAATACTCAGTAACGTTTCGGGATTTTTTTACAGTATATTCTGACACAAAAACTAGTAACATGTTCGCTTTAATAGGGTATCTGATTTATTCATTCATTTTGCATTCGTTGTAAGAAAAATTAATGCTCCATGTTGTTGTGAAATATAAGTATGCTGAAAATATGAAGTTTCATTATAATGGAATAAAAGATAAGTTTCTTTTATTTGGAGATATTTAATCAGACTTCAATTTTATTGAAATAATGAGGTCACAAATTTTTAATTTGAAATGCAAACATTAATTATGCATGGTCTGCTTAATAGGAGAATTTCAATTATGTAAGGTCTGATTAATAAATAAAAAATCAATTACGTAATGTCTAATTAATAAAAAAATCTCAATAATGTAATGTCCGCTTGTTTTCTTTGCTGGATTTGCAATATCAACTTACAATAATAACTAGTATAATTAAGAGTGAATATTATTCAGCTTTATTTCATTCACAATGAATATTTAAACAAAAATAGTTATTGAAATATTTCAAACTTTATAATGAACGCATAATTCTATATTTAAGAAAGTTATAGCTCAAATCACTCAAATAATACTATTCGTAGCATTGCAACATTGTATATGCATTCTAAAATGTTTAGTTATTCATTAAAATAACAGCAAGGATTTTTGTCTTGTTGAAGCGATACGATGTTAGATTTCAAATGTACGATGTCAAATTACAAACTCGAGCAATTAAAGCTTTGATAGTAACTAGAGCTTGTCCAATGTGGTATTTACTTGATTTACTCAACTAAACAATTCGCAAAAAAAAAAAACATTGTTTGCTTCTCTGAAATTTGTTGCTGTCTTGCGGCTTTTGCTCCAAAACGTATGTGAATAAGAAAACCTAGTACTACGCGTTTATTTTTAAGCAAGAAGTTTCGTCCAGAACTAAGCGAGCGCCCTTTTTCGTTCATAACATCGACTTTCTAACATCTAGTCAATATACTCTTAATTAATTAAAAGTGCAAATTATGGCAAACATACGTTTTAATATTTTAAACTGATTTCGCAGAAAAAAATATGCTTCTCTCATCAGAGGAAAAAGACACGTAAAAATAAATAAACGAACAAATCAAGTAGCAGCACCTTTGAAACAATGCAGCTAATATATTTGTCCGAAAAAATGTTTTTTGATCGTTTTCAAAAATAGAAAAGAAAAAACAAGAAATAAAAATGAGAAACGCATCAGTATAAATAAATTAAAAAAAAAAAAAACGTTTTGTGATTTCTTTCGGGTAAAGTATAGAGCATCGGGTTTTATTTCCCCCCCCTTGCTGAAATTAAAAAAAAAGAAAAAAAAATAAAGTATACTTTAGAAAACAAATAAATAATTAACACAACTTGTTTGTTAACAAGTTTGCTTGAAGCAAATCCGCCTCTTTGTTTCGAATTTATATTGACCTGAAATTTCCTCGTAGGCGCTAATGTTGAGGTTTTTGAACTGTTCAAAACTGAACAAAAATTGTGCAAATGAAAAATAAGAAAAAAAAATCTATACATGTTCTGCAGCAAGAACTGTTTCCATCAAAGTTTGTTTAATGTAAATCTGGATTAATTAAAGTCCGAAATTTACATTTGGCTTTAATTTCTGCGTAAGTGCTATTGTTTATTTTTATTTTTATTTTTTTGAAACAGTTCAAATTTCAGTTCAAATCAAAAAGATCATATCTATACATGTTCTTTTAAAGAGCTTTTCCAACAATTTTTGTTTGAAGCAAATTCGCTTTTAAGGTCGGGATTTATATTTGCCTTAAATTTCTCCGTAGGAGCTAACGTTACATTTTTTTTTTTTTTGAAACTAATAAAAATTGAACCAGAAACACTCCAAATCAAAAAGTGAAATTTGGAAGGATGTGTCCCTCGACGAAATCTTTCATAAAACAGTTTGTTCGAATCGAGCTATTCTTTCCAAAGTTATTCGGAGGGAGATGGGTCGGGGGGGGGGGGGGCAACCGTATTTTACCATATCATACGAAAAAGTGTATGTTGTGCTTAACTTCTTCAAAAAATATAGAGATTTTCTTCATTTACAATCCAAAAACAAACATTAATTTCGACGCCAAAAACTGAAATTGACACGATATATACTCACAAAAGTATAGAGAAAATGCTATGTAAGCCAGCCAAGACTGCTTGGTTTTGCTACGAGTACAGTGAAATCTCATTACAACGAACTTCGAGGGACCGCAAATTTTGTTCATTGTAATGAAAAATTCGCTGTAATGGAACACAAACAATGAAATGACAATTAAAATGGGAATAAAAATATACTTCGTTGAACCAGATATTCCGTTTTATTGGTATTCGTTGTAACGGCAATTCACTGCATTAAAATTTTACTTGTTAGTAGTTTGGAGATTCGTGAGAGGGAACTAACGTCCTGAGAGATCAATCATCTAAACTCTCCTCTACACTCCTCTCATCTTATATTTAAGTGAATTTTACTGTATTTATCATTAATTTTGGCGATGAATCAGATTGACGATACATTGCTGTGCTTTTAATTAAAGTGAAACGTAGATACTTTGCTTTGCACCTGTTTGCTTTTAAGAAATTCCACAAGTTTTTTCTTAGATTTTCAATTTTCTGTTGAAAAATATCGGAAATGAAAGCAGTATATATTACAATTTTCTCATTACAGTTTTTTTTTTACTTCATGGATTTACTTTCATGTATCTTATGCAAATATGTCAAAAGACTAATACATTATCAATCCTACTTTAAATTAATTTAGTCTCTCTTCCTGCTATATATTTCCGAAAAAGACGTCTCAAACTCGAAACTCAAGCGAAACATTGCAAGTGTTAATAAATGTAAATTAGTTTTGAAAGACTAATTAACAAGAGAAAATATCAAATTAATTAGATTTGTAAGTCATGGAGTGCCTTCAAAAATAATAAATAAAATAGCAGCATGCATTTTAATGTGAAAAATGAAGAAAATGAATAAATATGTAAATTGGATTTCTTCTTTTCATGTTTCCCTGTAATGCATGCTTTCAGTTTACTAAGAATTTGAAGGAGAAAAAAAAAGAATTTTACTAACGTAATTAAAAAGAGCTGTTTTATTAAGACAAAAAAAATAAATAAATAAAATCTGCCGTACCAGCAGTTCTTATAAATTAATAATTCAACTTGTAATTAATATAACACGTAAAGAAATGATCTAAGTTTTTTTTTCTTCTCTTATTTGACGTTAGATGACGCCCGCACGTGAAGGCCTGAACAAGAAGGAAAACTTTGAAATGAGAAAGAGATTCAAAGCAAAAGAAAAAACTAATTCCTTTGCTTCTTTAATGTTTCTCCAAAAACAAGAAATAAAATAAAACTACAAAAAGGAAGAAAAAAATCGAATTAATGGAAAGCTGCTGTTAATAGCAGCGAAAAATCTTCGCAAGAGAGGAAAAAAAGGGCATCCAGGCGTAAAATCAATTGATTTACTGATCGGTATTATTGAACGGTGCAAGCTTCATTAGGTCTTCTGTTTCAGTTCTGGTGAAAGAAAAAGATTGTTTCCCTGAAATTAAATTAACGCTGAATGAGACATTGGGATAGTATTAATAAAATACTTGCTTTAAAATTGTGTCATCTTTCAAGCGAAAAGCGTCAGTGGAGTGATATCGAGCACTTTAACACTATAATCTTCATAAGCTAATTGCTGGAAATAAGACCGATTGCACATTCTTTTTCAGACGAGTGATTTGCTTATTATTATACCATCTTTATGTAGATTGTACCATTCTTGAATGCTATAATCTACATGAACTAATTGTTGAAAAGAGGAATTATTTCAAGATATTCAGATACCAATGATTGCTTATTTTCAAAACGCACTTAAGTAAATTATAGCGTATTTCATAACAACCTTTGACGTTATAATCTACATAAACTAATTGCAGATAACAAGACCAAAGGCATATTCTTTTCCAAACAAGTGCTTTTCTTATTATCATGCCATCTTTATGTAAATTGTAGCGTTTTTTAACGCTATAATCTACATGAACTGATTGCTGGGAAGAGGAATTATTTAAAGACATTCTAATACTAGTGATTGCTTATTTTCATAACGCACCTAAGCAAATTATAGCATATTTCATAACAACCTTTGACGCTATAATCTACATAAACTAATTGCAGATAATACGACCAATTGTTCATTCTTTTTCAGATTGTGACAGTGATTTGCTCATTATCATACCATCTTTATGTAGACTGTATCATTCTTTAACTCTATAACTTGCATGAACTAACTGCTGTGAAGAGGAAATATTTAAAAAACGTTTGATACCAGAGATTGCTTATTTTCATAAAGCACTTAAGAAAGCTATAGCGTATTTCATTACAACCTTAAACGCTATAACCTACATAAACTAATTGCAGATAATAAGAGCAGTAGGGAAGTTGCAACCTATTAAATGTTCCTATTTTGACTGTTGGATATTGTTAATTGAGCTTCAAAACTTAAAAATTCACCATCGCCGAATTTTAAAACACCATGATCGATTTTTAATGAATTTTTAAAAACCCATGCGCAAAAGTGCGCTCTTCTGAAACGTCACGAGCTTACGTCACAGGGCTCAAGGGGGCAGCCTTCTGCGAAAGATCCCCTGTTTTCACTACGGACATTTTGAGCGCGCCGATACTTTTATTTTTAAGAAAATTAATAATTCTTTTCAACACACTATGGAGACCGGATTCGTTAAAGCACAGTCTCATAATCATCCTCAAGTAACATCAATGATGGTGTTCGAATATTTTCAAGATGATGAGAGATTTAAATGTTCCAGAAACGCTATGCCAAGTGCGTCTTGAACGAAGCCAACTGCACTTTCGTCGGTTTCTCCTTGTCCGCTAAGCGCGGTGGAAGAGCGGATGACGTCACTTCCTGAGCCATTTGACGTCACATTCGCTTAAACTTTAAAAATTATTTAAAAAGAACTATTTATCGTATCGCAAAAAATTTTTCACCGATCATATTCGTACATGCTATTCTATCATATAAAAATAAAATTGAAAAATCGAAAACTTTCCTATCACACATTTTTCTTCAAGCTAATGATTTGCTTATTTTATTTATTATACTTATTTGGAGTGTAGCGTATCTCATGAATTTTATAACACTATAATCCACATGAACTTATTGCTGGGAAGGGAAGTTATATAAAAAATATTGATACAATGAATTGCTTATTTTTATAACGTCTTTAAATAGATTATAGTGTATTTCATAACAAACTTTAAAGCTATTGATTTAATCTTAAAAGTAAAAAAAAAAAAAAACAATTTCTGGAAAGTGAAACTACAATTTTTTAATTGATACTAGTGATTGCTGATTTTCATAATGTCTGTAAGTAGGTTTTAACTCTATAATCTACAGTAACTGATGGCTGGAAATAAGCATTAACACTTCTTTTTTTTATCACACTGATTGCTTATTTTCATCTCATCTTTATGTTGATTATAACTTATTTCAAAACATTCATCAAGGCTACAATCTGCATAAATTACTCACTGGAAATTTCTTTTCTACTATTGCTTACTTATTACTTCCTTTTACAAAAAAGGAAGTATTGTATTCGCGAAAAAAATTTCACTAAAAAATCGTCTTTAATTTCCATTTTGCTCGCCCCCGAATGAATGTTGAGTTTTTTTTTTTTTTCGACCCAACCACACATGGATATATGCCTAGGAACGTACAAACACCCAAAATATCCATTTTGACGATCCCCGAGTTAATTACAACGAGTTTTCTAGTGACGTCTGTATGTATGTATGTATGTGCGTATGTGTGTATGTGCGTATGTATCTCGCATAACTCGAAAACGGTATATCCTAGAAAGTTGAAATTTGGTACGTAGACTCCTAGGGGGGGGAGGGGTCTAGTTGTGCACCTTACCTTTTGGTTGCGTTCGGATGGTCCTAAGGGGGTCTTTACCCCTTTTAGGGGGAAAACCATTATTAATTTCAATTCTAACTCAAGTGGTGATATAATTTTTCAAACACTTGACACTTGGCAATATATCGCCAAGCTTTTGGCCGACAAAAAAATTTGGCGATT
Organism: Uloborus diversus; assembly: GCF_026930045.1. Taxonomy (NCBI): domain Eukaryota; kingdom Metazoa; phylum Arthropoda; class Arachnida; order Araneae; family Uloboridae; genus Uloborus; species Uloborus diversus. The sequence continues at coordinate 83,120,542 of NC_072737.1, read as the reverse complement.
TTTTTTTTTTTTAATGTTTAAATCTGGTTTTAATAAGGCTAATCCAGGTGATATTTAAAGAGTTAACCACTGAATCCCATTAAAATTGCCAATAATGGGGAAATAAATCTGTGTAAAACGTTTTTTTGCTTCGGTTTGCAAGAAACAAGGGTTGGAAATATTTAGTGTTTCCTTGCTTACTCCAATTTGCTATTATCATTAAACTAGCGTAAAAGGAAGCTCGTTTTTATTTTGTTTTTATGCAGGTTATAAAGCAGTTCATAACATTTTTTATTTATATAATCTGCATAAACTAACTTTAGAAAATAAGAACTATTGAGAACTTTTTGATATTATTTATTTCTTACTTTCAAAACGTCTTTATTTAGATAATAACGTAATAGCGCTAGTGTTATTTCATAGCATTCTTTAACACTATAATCTATATAAACTAATTGGTGGAAACGGAAACTCTCGTAACTTATTTTTGGACATTAAAGATTGTTTATTTCATAAATAATTATTGTAAGCCTGTTTTAGGATTTTAAATCATCCCTAATTCAGGACGGTCCAGAAATACTTTTATTCATGAATAAACTAGTCAATAAATTATTATTTTGTGCAAATGATACTTAAGCATAAATGCTTAATATGTGTTTAAAAGATGCTAGTCAACGCAACCAATCAGGTTGGTAAAGAGAGCAGGGTTTTTAAATCCTTTTCAAATCACTTACCGCTATGTGTGTACCTTTAACTCAAAAAAAAAATCTTTTAATTTTATTAAAATGTGTGGTATCAGTTAAAATTTAACTATTTGACAGTTAAAAATGAATTACGAATAGGTAATTCAAATTAAGATCAAGATGTTTTATCTTTATAGGGGGGACATTTAATTCAAAAGTCTAATTACTCAGACCCAAAATTAGAAACTTCTCTAAATAATTAGGCGGACCACTGGGCTAGTGTTTCGGTGCGAGGGACTTCAGGGTGTCATGTCATGAGCTAGTGTTTTACGCATAGTGTTCTTCAAAGGTTGACTTGAACTTGGTCAAACACAACCACATAGAATCCCAAACATAAAATTCGGTCTTGTAGTTGCTATTCGGGTATGTTGAACGCGAAAACCTTTTTCTGATCAAGTTAGCTGTTGTAAACCCCTAAAGGTAGTTAGCCATAATATTTGCTAGCTTTTTGTGCTCTTTTGAGATACCAGTTAATTGACTAAGTATTGAAATATTGAATCGCACACTATTACTCTAACTGTTTTCATAATTGAATTCTGGTATTTCCAACAGTTTTATATGCGTTTTGGTACTCTAAACCTTATCGCTTTTCGCTTACTCCGGAGGTTTTGCGTATAACCAGTAAGAACCATTGGCTGAGAGAGAAACGTAAGCTAGAAGCAGAATCTCTACTTCTGCCTTTTCAGGGACAATATACAGATAATCTATAGGGCATAAACTCAATAAGTTCTGTAGTTACATAAAATAATTTGGGATTTTCAACGAATACGTAAATATAATTAATTATACCTTACTGATAAATATTTTGTTATTTGATCCAAACTTTGTGTGTCGTAAATTCAATATTAAGAGACACCGAGAGACATTATTGACTCGTATAACATTTCACGTATTAAACGAGCTGATGTGTGCATCACATGACTTCCTTTTACTCCAATTTAATAACATTTCCACATTTTTGGCAATTTTAATGTGATTCAATTGTTTACTCTCTAAATATCACCAACAGTGGACAAAGTGAAACCAAATTTTAAAAAAAATCGCCAAATTTGTCGCAAAGTTGGCGACAAAACTTGGCGACCAAAAGACTGGCGACATATCGCCAAGTGCCTGACAAATTATAACACCACTTGAGTTTACATCGAAATTAACAATGATTTCCCCACAAAAAGGGGCAAAAGAACCCCTTAGGAACATCCGAATGCAACCAAAAGAGAAGGTGCACAACTAGACCCCACTAGGAGTCTACGTGCCAAATTTTAACTTTCTAGGACATAGCGTTTTTGAGTTATGCGAGATACATACACACATACACACATACGCACATACATACGTACATACGGACGTCACGAGAAAATTCGTTGTAATTAACTCGGGGGTCGTCAAAATGGATATTTCGGGTGTCTCTACGTTTCTAGGCATATATCCACGTGTGGTTGGGTCGAAAAAAAAACTCAACATTAATTCGGGGGTGAGCAAAATGGAAATTAAGGCCGAATTTTGAGTGAAAATTTTTTCGCGAATACAATACTTCCTTTTTTGGAAAAGGAAGTAATAAAACGCCTTTTGTTATTTATTTAGGTATATGATTTGCTGTGCTCAAACTCACCCTTAGGTGTAAGATACGGAAGCACATAAATTAATTGACATGTATAGTTTCAAAACTGGATTTTAAAGCAAGATGAAGTTATTCCTGGCATGTTAACCTTAAAATTAAGCATTCCGGAAATATGAATTTACTTCTGGAAACTCTTCCTTGTTCTCAGGAAAAGAAAGTGGTGTTTTTTTTTTCCTCAGAAATTACTCATGGTTAGAACTTTACTTTCAAAACTTGAACTGATATTTTGAAAAAGGTGATTCATTCCTCTGGCGTCTTTTGTCAACCCTAAAGTTTGACTTGGTTCAAGCCCGAGTTGTGAAAAGACAGTTACTATCCACTTTTGAAAGTAAATTTTTTATGTTTTATTGTGATTTTCACATATTGGAATGAATTTCAGGCATCTACAACACTTGGAAACGAAACAAAACAATACTGTTTTAGTGAATAGTAACTGATATTATTACTTAATTGTTATTTTGCTGAATTTTGCTGCAGGAAAGGTTTTGATTATTTAATGACGCAAAAGTTCCCGACAGTTCTAAATGCCATTATCATTCTCTTTTTCACACCAAGTTGTTGATGCTTATGAACAGCAATGAATAATTTCAGTAGGTTTCTCCAGGAGTGAAATGGTTTTATTAAGTTTTGCTTAAATTTATTTCAAATACTGTTGAGGGTGGAGAAAGTAAAATATTTTAATGATTGAAATATCCACTTTGTATCTCAGGTTGTTGAAAACCGAGTTTAGTGAATGATGATTTACTTAATTTCTTTCGACATTAAATACTGAGTTGAGATACACAAAAGTGCAGGAGTGACAAAAACTATTACTAGGAGATACAGTGCAACCGCGGATTGCATGAAATTGGCAAACGTCCAGTTAGAACAAGTCTTTTTGAATGAGCGGAAAAAGTAAAAATCTGATGCGCGTGTTCCACTCATTTGAATGAGACTCTGCTTAATTTAGAGGCTAACATACATCCGCAAAAGCTGACACCTCTGAAAACTAATAGATGCGTCAATTTCTACCTGTAAACCGGATTGCGTTTCTATATAATCTGTGATCAGACAGTAATAAGAGCAAACGGCAAGGGAAACACCAATTTATTTTATCGCTATAACATTTAGTAATAGCCCTGACAGATGCAGCTACAGTGCTGGCCCAAATTATTAGACTAAGACTGTTTTAAAAGCAAATTCTTTACTGATTACATAACTATAGACACATTAACGAACAGTGAAACAATTATCTAATATTTAGTGTGCATTCCCTTGTTATTGATGAGCATTTTAAGTCTTTTTGGCATACTTTCACAAGTTTTACACAATTTCTTAACTTTTTAAAAAAGAAGGTAAAATATGATTTATGCTCACTATTATATATACTCACATCACACTCACTAATTACCCTAAAACTAACTTTAAATATAACAGAACACACTGATAAAAAGAACTAGTGAACTGTTTAAACTGATTGAGGTTATGTTCCTGGTAGGTAGATAAACAAAGAACATAAACAAAGCAGACAGTACTGCCACCTGCAAACATTAAATTATGCTAAAATAACGTAATAATCAGTGTACAGTATGTACTGTACTTTAACAGTAAAATAAATAGTATTTTAGAACAAATAGTGTTAAAAAAAAATTAGTCTAATAATTTGGCCAGCACTGTAAGCATAGTTTAGAAAGATTTTACATGAAAACTCCTTTAGGGCTCGAGCCTTTTCCTTATTTTAATCAAAATCTTACTTTTGTCACATATAGCTCTTTTGTTTATCGCTTTGTCAACTGCTGCTTTAGCAGGACAGAGAAATAAACAGAAACTGAGGAAAACTCAATTTTGCCGACCTATTCTACGATTTAATTTATAAAATACATTGCTTGTAAAAATTTTTGAATACATTTATATTCTCATATTAAAACTCAAAACTTAATAAGGAAAGATAAAACGTCTGAAATGATTTTTTGAATGAGCTTAAGCAAATGTAGAAGAAAAAAAGTCGTACTGCATAGCAGAGTTACACCTAGTTAATAAATAAATCGATATATTTTTACCTCAACTTAGCTTCCTTATCCAATTCTAAAAACAGCTTAAAAAACCCGTAAGGAATTCAGGAATAAAGAAAAAATCGATTTTCGCCAAGAAGGAAGTATAATTTCTTAGCGTTCTAATGCTTTCTCTAACACGAAGGAAATGTGAAAAGAAATGAAATAAAATCTTTCAAATTAAGTTTCTGTTAATAGCAGTGGCAAAAAAGTATAAAAGAAGAAGTAGTGTCAGAGCATAAAATCAATTGATTTGGAGAAAATTGTGTATTGACAGCGAAAAAGTCATTAGGAATCTTCAATCATGTTCTGGGACAAGATTAAAAGATGTTATTAGCGAGATAAATTTAATTTATTTCCTTGTTTGATACATCTCAATGAACAGGTTAGGATTTGTCAAAGTTTGTAGACACGTAGCAGAGAAAATTATTATCGGTTGAAACACAGTTGGGGTTTTTTCAGATACGTATTTTGTTTTTAAGTTTTAGTTAAATGAATGAAAGTCAAAAATATATAAACCGCAAGCTTTATGGAGAATCACAAGTTGCTTATTTTCCTCACCTGACCAAAATTGATGTTGCTCTGATTTATCTACACACACACGCCACCAGACACACACACACACACACTTGCCAAACACACACGCCTATACACACACACACAAGAACTCACGAACACATACACCTACAAACACACGCCTACACACGCACACACAAACACACACGTCTACACGCACACAAACCCACACAGGTCTACACACATACACACCAATGCCTACACACGCACCCACAAACGCTCACACCTACACACACACACAGTTGTGATTGGGAAAAACATAATGATTTATCTACACAAACACGCCACCACACACACACACACACACACACATGCCTAACACACACACACGCCTACGCACACACACACGCCTACGCACACACACACACGCCTACGCACACACACATGCCTACACAAGGCCTACATACACATCTACACACACACAGGTCTACAAATATACACACATGCCAACACACGCACACACACTTGTCTACACACACACACACACACCTACAGTTGTGATTGTGGAAAACATAATTTGTATTCAAGACGTCAAAAATTCAAATTTTATATCCTTTATTACAATACTTTCTTTTGTTGTTTCAAACAGCATATTGAAGCACAGTGAATTAATTTCCAATGCACATTTGAAACACTTTTAGAACACCTAAATTCAGAAAAAATGTTCCGTTTCACTAAATATGCACTAAAAATTTGCTTTGTTAAAAAGAAAGTATCTGAAATATCCTCTGAATCTGTTCCGAAGTTATCCTGCACACAATATTTGTTAAATTTAAACTTTGGATCACATCTGAGAAGAGATTGAAGGCCCATTTGAGAGATGATTGGGTACACACTTGGGTACACTTGTAAAATCACCTCCACCTTTCGGACAAATATAATTTCAACAGTTTTCTTTAACTACCAGTAAATAGAATTGTTTTGCTATGAATCGATGTCAGTTGGTATCGCGAATTCAATCAGAACGAATGGCCGTCCTTGGTCAAAGCCGTTCATTGCTCGGAGACATATAACAGCTGCTCAGCGAATTTGGTGTAAAAGTAGCAGCAAAAAATACTGGTGAGTGTTTCATAATCGCTGAAAAATGTGTCAAAATAGTTGGCTACATAGAGATCTGAAAAAAGGAGAAGTTTCTGTGTTCACAGGTGCTTAAAATGTTGTATTACACCATGTAAGGATTCTGAAAAGTGTTTTCAGGAGTCTTTTAAAAACTGTTTAGACAAGTGTTCTAAAAAAGGGGATAAGTGTCAGTGCTCAAAATGTATTCAAAAAATATTCAAAAAGTATGCTAACAAAAAAGTAAAGGAAGCAAGGAGATATTTAACGGTTTAACAACACAAAGAAATTTTCAGTTAAATTGACCCGTAGGCTTGCGTAGCATAGTTTTTAGTCACGCCTGGATCATATATAATTATCTCGTCTCCTTACATAGTATTTCGCTAGCGTATAGGTTGTTTTTGATTTTTTTGAGAATCGCACTGTACTTATACGAAATATTTAAAACAATAGTTTTTATTTCACCTCAAGAGACGCAAATAAAGATTTTTTTTGCATTTATTAGTCTATTTTTATGATGAAAATTCCACTTTTATCACGCCTCATATCGAAATTTTAAACGCAAGCAGTAATGCCTACTAGCCAACCTCGATTGCAAATGTACAAGAACTGAACGAAATAATTCGTGATAAATGCTGAAGTTGAGAAAACTACATCTTACAACGAACAGTTAACTTCCAAATAACCAGTTTAAAATTTTATAGGCATTGGTATCTAATACAAATTCAGTATAGTATTTAAAAATCAAAATATATGCAAACATTATTTTAGAAAAACAATTCACTAAAGTGCATTCATTTTTATTTACTGATAAATCTTTCAATTACATAAATTTGAGAGCGTTGAAGACAAGCAAATTAACATTTACGAGCAAAGTTTCAAAGCAAATTATTTTGCATGACTATATTAAGTTTTCACATATTGATGGGAATTTTAAAGGAACATGATTTTTAAAAACATAACGCTAGTATACGGTTAATTTAATCTTCAAACTTTGGTTGTGGTGTTTATTAGACTTTACGTTCGAAAGGATTAACTGCTTTCTAAGAGTACTTTGAGCAAATTACAGTAATGATTTAAAGGTTTCGTGCTTTGCTACCTATAACAGACTTTTAAGGCTGAAAGAAAGCATTTGTATTATTATTCCTAAAGGATTAATATTGCCAGTTTTGAAGATTTTACAGCATTCTGTTTCAATTTTATCTAACTGCATTAAAATAGCACCAAGGGCTATTTCTCCTGAAAATAATTATCACTTGATTCTGGTCACCTCCAAAACAAGAACTTGATTCTTGTCGTTTCCATATCTGAACACTAGAGTCTTGTCGCCTTCAAAAATGTAACGCTCGATTCCGATAGCTTCAAAAAATGGACTAGATTCCTGTCGCCACATGAGCACTAGATTTCTAATGTCTCCAGAATGAACACGACATTTCTGTCGCTTCCAAAAGTAAGCAGTAGGTTCCTCTCGTTTATGAAAAATGAACATTAGATTCCTGTAGCCTTAAAAATGAGGGCTCTACGTTTATTGCTAGCAACCACGAATATTAGATTTCTGTCATTTCCACGAATGGTACAATTTAGATACCTGTGGTTTTGAAACTAAGCAGGTATATTCCCCTCTTGCTGATAAAATGCCGGCATAAAATAACATAGAGGAAAACCTCACGTTAATGCGGTGAATCAATGTGTAACAAAGAAAACATTAACGACAATAAAGTTTGTAAGTATACATTAAAAGTACTTTTTCGAAGATTGAGGGTACAAGGAGAAGGGGAAGACCAGCAACAAGGTGGCTGGATAGTGTTGATAAGGACCTAGAAATTTTGGGAGTGAACAGGTGGAGAAACCTGGCAATGTGTCGTACCGCCTGGAGGAAGCAGACGGAGAAAGTCTTGGCCTGCACCAGGCTGTTGTGCTGATGAAGAAGAAGTACATTAAAAAAATTACAGCAACGAATGTAATAAAGAATAGGAATATTTGCATTAAAAATTAAGTGCAAATACTTTGAAAAGAATTATAATGATTATTGTATTCTTTGAATAACTGAACCTCTTTAGCTCATAGATTTTTCCTAGATCTTCCGCTCTTTTTTGAGACGAAAATTTCTTAAATATATAATTTCACATGTGTAAAGTATATGACGTGTCGTTATGAAATTGAATAAATAAAAATTGGCAAAAAGTGCAAAATAAAAAACAAATGAAACGAATGAATACAGGGTTGCTGTTGTGTATTCGTTTAGAAAAAAAAATGGCTCTCTTTTTCTTTGGAAAATAACAAATATAAATAATTTAAAACGTAAAAGTGTAAAACTATTTCATCAACTGTTCTTCTGAAGACCTCTTTTTTCACATTTCATTATTTAATTTCACGCTGATGCTATTTTGCTCTTTATTAGAGAAAGTTAATAGCAATTCTGACACGTTACTAATAAGCTTCGACAGCGTCAGCGTGTGAACATTGATAAAAGTGACAAAGTAACAGGATAAATTATTCTAGCTTACCCTTTCTCCAACTTTTTTTTGTTCAATTTCTTTTACAGTGAAGAAAAATGGACAATCTACGTTAACGATGTGTGAAATGTTTCAAACATGAAGGACAAAATTAATCAATTTCGCACGTCGTAATTTTTTGCTCAGTCTTAGTTGATTGAACATCTTGTTTTTCTATTTCTTCTGATGTTCTTTATTGAGAAAAATCTCATTAATATATTCTTGTATCTTCCCATTAAAGGAAAGACATTAATGCAAAAAATTATAGTTTATTGAATACGTCTTATGTTTGAAGAAATTCAATAGTTTTACCTAATGTTCATTCTATTGATTTCATCTTGAATTATAAAAATACGAGATCATTTTATGAATATACTTTTGGGCGATTCTCCAAAAAATGTCCCTTGCGTAACGCTATTTTTTTTATTATTATTTTGAAGTAACTATATTAATTAAATATGGGATTAGCTGTTTTGCTTTGATAGTATATTAAAGCATGTATTATTCCCCAACAGCATTATATTTTGAAGGCTTTGGTCAGCTGGAAAAAATAAAAAACGCACGGGATATTTTTTCGAGACTCGCGCTTTTACACTTTTTAATTCTTCGTTTCAGAAATTTCTGAATATTTTTTTTAATGATTTTAATTGAATTTTGGTAATTGTGCAGTGTTTCATTGACAAAAAAAATCATACTGCGGTGCTAAGAGCAAAAGTCGTATCTTCTTCTGAGTTTAAAATGGGAAGTTGCCGTTTAAAGTTTTGCGCCTAAATGTATTTAATTCATATGCAAATTTCTCAAATTTTTTAAAAAATATTTCAAATTCACAAATGATTATCAAGCATTGTATTTAGGTGAACTACGTGACAAAACCTGGTGACTGTACCTCAATTTTGATGAAAAGTGCAAATACGACTTTTGTGCTTAGCACGACGGTAGGTATATAGATGTTTCTCACTTTTTCAACTCAACAAAAAGATGGATAAAAATTAATGTCATGTGGTTTTTTCTAGCCTTTGAGCACTGGGACCTTTACGAAAACTAGTTCCTTTTTTTTTTCTTAGCCTGTTTTCGTATTTTTTTTAAAGGAAGGGGAAAAACAGCCCAAAAAAAAAACGGTAAAAAATATATCAATAAGCACATTAAAAAAATTCCGAAACGTTACTGAGTATTTTTTTTAATGTAACCTCTCGGGATTCCAATGGTTTTTATACACTTCTTAGAAATATCAAGTATCACTGTCAAAAAGTTTCCTGAATTGCTACAAATTGCATAAATGCAGACTTCTCACTGTTGTAAAAAATATTTTTAGTTCCCAGTTTAAAGATTAACTGACAGTATTTATAACGTGAATCAGCTTTAATTCGATTGCGGCTCGTCCGAACATATAAATGCATCCAAAGAGAGCGAATAAGTCTTCGGACTACGTAGTTTGCAAGAATTGCAATGAAGTGAGATGCTTGATGCTTACTTGCAATTTTGGTTTAGCTTTGGCCGTGTTTGCAATGCAGCTTTTGGAGCTGTTATATTTTCCCTACTTAAGGTTACTGCTACTTAAAGTTACTTACTAAGTTCCAGAGACACGACTAACTCTGTACGGGAAGATTTCTGGATTTTTCTGAATAATCTGAGGATGAATACTGTTTAAGGCTTTCACGGCCGGCGTCAATATGAGGAGATAACATTTCCGGGCTTATTGGCCGCGGTCTAATTGGAGTAGTAATTCCAGACGTTTCGGCTTGCTTTGCTGCAGCCATCATCAGTGGTTTGAGTTTGGTGAGACTGATTCCTGGCTTCGGTGGCTCCGGTATTTAAGCAAACTGCTGCTGCGCTGCTGGTCCTGATTGGGAAGCGTTCTCAAGCCGCTGGTGGAATAAGGTTCCTGATTGGATGAGATTCAAGCCGTTGGGTGATTCTGGTACCTGATTGGATGGGATTCACAAGCCGTGGTGGCTACCGGTTTCTGATTGGATGGGAGCGCAGTATGTTTTAGACTGTTGTGGAGAGCGGATCTAAGGGCCTAAAAACCGGAGCCACCGAAGCCAGGAATCAGTCTCACCAAACTCAAACCACTGATGATGGCTGCAGCAAAGCAAGCCGAAACGTCTGGAATTTCTACTCCAATTAGACCACGGCCAATAAGCCCGGAAATGTTATCTCCTCATAATCTGAGGATGGTTACTGAATTTTAAAGGAAAACGTTCCTGGTTTTTGCGAGATATGTTACTGGCAGAAATTGGGCATATCAGCTGCCCTATTATTTTCCAAGAACGTTTCTGAATCGTTTTTACAGTGCAAAAGCATGACATGGGTGGGATAAACTTGCCTTGAAGCTGTATCATTAAATACAGATTTTTTTTTTTTAAATGTTTAAAAAAGACCACGATAGAAAGTTATTTCTATTCTATATGTTTTAAAATGTAAGTGCAATCTTTTGAAATGAGTTTCGATTTCGATTTCGATTCCGAGTCACAACTGACTACAACTGTATTTATGTCGAGGACTGCATACTAAGTGCCTTGCCTCCATTATTTTTTATACCGATAGATGGCAGCACCATCACCAGATCGAACAGTTAATGAGAATTTAGAACTAGACCAGGAGCTAATAGCTACCTGGTGCTAGCCCCCCAGAGGTATCGTTTCACTTGGAGGACATTGAGACCACGAGCATATTTAACGTCACCCAGTCCCCTTTAATGATGACGGTGGGTCTTCGACCATCGAGATTCGTACTTAGGACCCTCCGGCCCCGAATCCGACACTCTACCGATTTGGCTACTACGGCCCTGAGATGAGTTTATAAACCTTTTAATTCGCTTTTTTTTTTGTCACTCTTAACCACTTCAGGGGGTTAACGAACCCAATTATTATATTTTATTTAAAATAAAGTATCTATGTTGCCTCAGCAATAAGTTAAGTTTTCACTAATTTAAACCAATCTGTTCAATATTGATCGATTGGAAATAATTTTAACACAGGGCTATGAATAAAAAAAAACCTGTCGATTACAGAGGAATGTGGTGCAAAGTGAAATAGTGCAATGTTTACTCTGTTTTTAGTGCTACCTGTCTGGTAATATTTTAACTACTTAGTATCACATATAGTCTATTCCAGTCAAGAAAAGGTTATCTTTGAAGATCAGAGATTATGATAATACAGGCAGTTTTCCAGAGTTGATACTCGTACTGTAATATTCTGTAGTAAAGCCAAAAATTATTTTTGTTATAATAAAATGATAAACTTCTTGCTATTAGCATTTTAAATATTAATTTAGACCTACTTATTATTTGATGCAGTAATTATTACTGTTTTAGTATGTAGCTTACTTTCATTTTAAATGTTTTGTTCAATTAGTCAATTGAATGCTGGACAAAGTGAAATAGTTCTTTTTGTTATGTATCCAATCATGTGTTAATTAAGTTACGCGTTCATTTATTGGTTATTTAATTTGCATGCCTTCATAATCCTCTTTTTATTCCTTTTTCACTTTTTTTTCTTATTCATTTATTATTTTATTCACTCATTAATTTTTCCTCATATAATGATTAATTATTTTATTTCTTTCTTTATTGGTTACTTATCCTTTCATTAATTCATTCTTTCTCTCATTCACCCATTCATTTATTTGAAAATATTTTTTTTAATCTAATAAAAGTTATTTCAATAGAAAAGTATTGTTTTTTTAATTTTCCACAATGAAAAAACGAGTAAAACTTCTTCACTTTTATTTAAGGTACAAGTTTACTGCCATAAACAAGTAATAATGTTTCAATACAAGTTTTATTACAAAATACATTGATTTTTCTTTATCTACTGTATTTTTCAAAGAAATTTTCAATTTGTTCGTTTCGAAAAATATAAGTTATCTTAATGTTTTCCCTTTGCCCCACATTCACCTACTTCGTGACAAAACACAACTTATTCTAGAAAGAAAAGTTCATAACACACGCGAATCACCTCTTAAAGTGTCCAGCTCTGAACTCTATCTGATCCATTAAAATGTTTAACTACGCAAAAATGGGCAAAATCAGTTAATTTTACTTGAGAAATATTTATTAACCAGCGGTACTCGCATGACTTTGTCCGTAGTAGAAAACTAAAAGGTCATTTGGTTCGTCTGTATATTTACAAGTTTTGGATGATGATATTCGAGTATACATATATGCCATGTTAATTTACTCGTCCTCGATATGTTAATTCGCTCGTCCACGTTACGGTAATTTGCTCGTCCAAGTTGTAGTAATTTGCTCGTTCAAGTTGTGGTAATTTGCTCGTCCACAAAATGATAATTTTCTCGGTAAAATGTTTTTAGAATTGGAATAGAAAAAGAGCAAAATCGAGTTTTCGAAAAATTGCTTCGAGGTGCACACACTCATGCTCCAAACTAATTCTGCGACAAATTTCATGAAAATCGGCCGAACGGTCTAGGCGCCATGCGCGTCACAGACATCCGGATATTGAGCTTTATTATTAGTAAAGATATTTGATTTACAGCCAAAACTTTTTAGTTTGTTAACCTCATTCATGGTTTCCTAAAAGATCCTTCAAGCTCCAAAATATCCTGCTAAGTTTTCAACATCTCACATAATCTTCGAAAAACATTCACTCAACAGTCGTTTCTTCTAATTCTTTGTCACTGGCATATATTACTTTCATTTCTCTACATAGACAAATGCATGCTTAATTCTTATCGACAGGCAGCAGAAGTGCTCGTAACCGAAATGGGAAAGATTATCTATCCAGGATGGAAACCATGATTCATCTGATGCATTGTCCGAGAAAGTGAACAAGATAAGATCCTTGGATGAGAAGGTAAGAAACTCATCATTAATCTCTCCAAGAAGTAGATGATCATGTCTGCAGACATAATAGATATTGCCTTTGATTTAGGACTTAGCCATCTAAGATATTGGGAGGAAATTCGGAGGACCATGTTGGTGTCTGGGAAGTTTACTTTTGCAATTTATAATAAAAATCACTGCATTAAGAGATACAGCTAGAATTTTTTTCAAGACGTTGAAATACTCCTTGATATTTTGCAGATAAGTGAAATTCATTTTGTGTGAAGGGTTTAGGTGTAGGAAAACAGTGAGGGCCACAGAAGTGAACGATTAAATAAAAAAAATCAACTTCATAAGGGCGAAATGGAAAAGGGATTTAAGAAATGCTTACGATTTTAATTTGAACGCCAGAAATGTTGACCCTCTATACTTTAAAAAAAATCAAATGTAATACTTTAAAAAATTCAATTGCTTTTTTTGCCTCATTTGAATTACATACTAACAATAGGGACATGTTGGAATTTCATGTTATTTTCAGCGGAAGTCAGATAAGCAAACTTGTACTATAAAGTTGAAGTACAATAGATAACAAAAATGTCAAAAACATAAAAAATGAAAAAATTACAAATGCTGAGGAAAACCTTCCCACGACAGTATGGAAGTAACACTCCCAACTGTTAAAATTTAATAATGCGTGCAAAATGGAAGACATTTCTTTTAATGTTCAGAAGGTAAAATTTTAGTACAAAGCATGTTGGTTATTTTAAAGAAAATTTCGTATTCTGCGAAATGTGTTTTATTTGGCAGAAAGAGATAAAGTTGAAAAAAGCAACACAAAAGGCTTTAAAAAACGGAAAGAAAAAAAGCATTTTTTTTTAAATATTAGGTACATAACGTTGTATTTCATAAACAGTGGTTTAGAGTTTAGTGCTTTTATTGCATGGAAAATTTCAGTTGCCTTTTACGTTTTGTTACATCGTAATTTTACATTATAAATTCATGCTAAATTTTTAAAAATTCAAAATTTACCATGCTGCATAATAAATGAAATATTCCTTCAGTTTAAAATTTACATATTAGTATTTTATGTCTTAAAAGTAGGAAACAATTGTCACTATGGATCCATAATCTCATTTCTTTTGTATTGAAAAATTCGTTCCTTGTAAAGCCGAAATATATGTCTGCAGTAATTAGAAATCTGTGCTTTTTGACGCTGTTATTTCTTATTTTCTTCCCACACAGCACACTCGTCTATGAAACGACTATTTCTCGTCGAAACTCGTCTAAAACTCATTTATACTCATCTACATCTAAAGGTGATATCTATTCTACGACTAATAAACGTTTTTTCTAGATGTTCTATTAACCGTCTATAATTGGATGTCTATTAGTCATCCTTTACAGACGTAAATTAGATCAACCACAAGAGTCGTCTATTATACGTCGAATAGAAGTGTCCAGTAAAATCAACACAAACAGCGGTAGTGCTAATTCATGCGAAAAGTGAATTAAAAATAGTTCATTAGTTCATAGAACAACGGTTAAAGGGCTAGAACTTTATTTAAAAAAAATTAATGACAATGATGATATTCAAAAATTAATTGACATGTTTGGCAACACTGTTGCTATGGTATTGGTCTATTAGTGTTGAAGCACGTGCTTCAACGTACGTTGAGCAACACCGCTTTTTACTTCTGATATTTTAGCGTCTGTTTTATAGCGCCTTGATTTCGGTAAGCTGATTCATCTTGTTGATTTCTGTTTCAAAATGATATACGGAAATAAGACTGTTGGATAAAAAAATAAGCTTGCACACATGAAAAATTGAAAATAAGGTTTTAAGTTTAATAGTGTAATTGCAATAAATACTAAAAAATTGGACTGGCAGATTAGACAAAAATGTATGAATGTTGAAAGGTTAAGGAAAATGTAATGTGTCGTATAAACATTACAATTAAGAGTCCAGAATTTAAAAAAAGTGTGCTGCGTTAATAAGAGCACCTAGAAGACGTTTTTTAGATTATCTATAACTGCTCTTGGTAACGTTACCAAGCGCTATGGATATCGTCTATTATTGATCTAATTCCACCATTTTTCACCCATTCTAGTCGTCTTTTCGACGTGTACAAGACGAATTTCGACTGTTCTGAGGGGACATTTCGACGAATTAGGGACGCTTTTTAGATCAGTTATAGACGAGTGTTTAGACCAGATTCGACGACTTTTCAACGTCTATTCCACCAGTTTGTGTTGTGTGGGTTAGGGGAAGGTTGCCGTCAGTGAACCGGTTCCATGATTAGACCGCGAAGATATTTCCCGTACCAGAGTTTGTGCAGACGCGTAATCAGTTTACGTACCTTCCTTTGTCTGAAAGCAGTCTACTGCAGAGTAGTCAAGTAGCTAAAATTATTCCCTCATATTGTTTTTCGGCCAGAAAAGATTTCTACCATCATCTTACTAATTATTGAGATTTTCATTTAGTTATAACATGCTTTGAACATCACTGATCACTTAAACGTGAATATTGATTAAAAAGAGTGCCTTTTCAAGTACAATTCCCCATACTTCACGTTTCATCATGATTCGTCACAGCAGTAACACCTATAAGAAAATTCAAAAAAGACGCAGTTGCTATCATCGAATAGCTAAATGTTTTCGCGAATGCACCTGACAGAGTGGTTCATTCATGGAAAATTGCAAATATTGTTGCACCTTCAGCTCCGTTACGTTTGACAATCGCTCAATTGTTTTAAAATAAATGTAATAATAATAATAATAAAAGTTTCTCAGTAATTCATGAAAATTCTTTTGCTTTATTAGAATTTTAACTGGAATTTTTAAAAAATAAAATTGATAAAAATTTAAAATATAATAATACAATTTAAAATACTTTTGCTGTTCTAGAAAAATGCAAAAATTAGTAAAATATGGTCTCCTCCCTGACCAAGTGAGAGCATGTATTGTGCTACAGCAGCTTACAGAAATGGTGGAATGGACCTTAAGGAAGTCCCTTAAAATTTAAGGAAATTTTAAGAGTAGTGAAAACAACTTTAAAAAGTCGCATGGAAGATAAAAACCGAGTAACGATTAGATATTTAGGAGATATGCCCTCCAAAATAGGAATATAACTTGTGAATCATATTTTGAAACTAGAGAAGACGTTTTTGGAATTACTTCAGAAAAATTGAGGGAATTGGCCTTTAAAGATGACGAGAAAAATAACATGTCCCACAAGACAAAAAGTCTATTAGTACTATAGTCTCTGGTAGTTTGAGACTTACGCATCTGGTTTCAGTAATAAAATGGTCAATAAGTTCTTTAACATTTTAGATAGCAAGTACAATATTGCGCCGAACGAAAATTTTCAAAATGGATCCAACAAAATTCCCACCAGTTCAAAAGAGGTTGAAAAGATATTAGATAAGAATTGTGTTCCACAGGTTGGGAAAATTACAAGAGATGAACGAGGTGTGACAAAAACAGCTGTGTGTTCTGTGAGTGCTGGAGTTTTTTTATGTTCCTCTTATCCGAAAATAAAACATTTTAGAATATAAACCTCTTTTTCTATAATTTAAAACCTCTTTTACTACAACTTATTGCTATTTGTAGTGTTTATTGATCGCCTTTTATAAACATTTGTAAGTTACGCATTGACTTTTTAATTTGAGAATGTGATCCATCGAAGGAAATTCGATGGTCTATCCATAGCAACCGGTGTCCATGACTGGACCACATGCTAAAATATTTAATTTTAATTTTCATACCTTATTGTGTATAATTATCATAAAAGTAAATATTATTATTGAAAGAGATACTGACAAATTGTTCCTATAATTAACGTGAAATTTGAGTTGGATTTCCTTTCTAAAAAAATCGAAAACTGTTATGTGGTTCATTGACGGCAACCTTCCCCTATATTTGTCTGAATCTATTCCCCTTTGAGTGCATATACCTGAGCACAGCTTTCCGATCTCCCAATACCTAGATGTAAACTCTATCAGACACGAAATCGATTGTAGAACCCTCTGATCCGTGAGCGTGCGTTTGAAATACTTGGTTTTAGTATCTAATTTAGCAGATATTAGCTTTGACATAAACAGGTAGCGGTGTAATCCACTGCTGATTGCTTGGAGAACAAACAGGTGGTATAATTCTGATTTTCCACGCGAATTGATTGGGAATAACCTGCGAGCATAGAGCGCAACTAATGAAACTGCTCACGAATAGAGTCTACTAGAAACATATTTGGCAATTTGTTAGACCCTCCATTCAATATGACGTATTCTTTTAAACGAATTCAACTCCAAGGGGAGAATTTATTTCAGAATCGATATGTAATTGTGTAATGTCAATGTGTAATCTTTGCCCAATAATAGGCTAAGTATTGAAAAATTGATTGCTTTTTAGAAAGAAACTAAGTTTCCGAAGCTAATGTAAACACAGAATATTTTACTTGAAAACTGTATTTGAGAAGTATTGTTATTACCTGAAAATGTTGCAACAAAACAGTTCTTATTGCAATACAAATCACTCTATCAAAGCAATTTTTCTGAAAATAAAGAAATATATTTTAAATGAAAAATAATGCATTAGTTGTAACAAAAAACCATAAATATAGAATACTTTTGTTTTGCTTCAAATAGTGCCTCCCCCCCCTCTTTTTTAGTGACTCATTAAAACTGGCTTCCCTAAGAAACAGTAAACTATGAGTAAAAATATGACAACGTGTAAACATGTACAAACAAAAACAATTAAAAATTTTTTTAAAAAAACTCTGCAAACAGCTGTCTGGAGGTAATAAAAGCAAACCCTTTCATCAGAGATGCAGCATCATTTCAAATGTCCTTGCTGTTTTTGATGACGTAACGGTTTCCGGCTCCGGCCACTTCTTGTTTATTCACTCATTCTCCTCTCGTATTTTCCGTTTACTTGTCCGCTGTCGGACTTTGTGAACCATTTTGCTTTTAGGCACTGATGAAAGGATTTGCTCTTATAGCCTCAACACCGCTGTTTGCAGAGTTTTTTTTCAAAACTCTTTTTAATTTTTTTATGTTTGTACATGTTCACACGTTGTCGTATTTCTACTCATTTTATTATACAGTGAAATCTGTGTAAGTTGACCACTAGCAACGCACTACTTTAGTGGTCAACTTAAACGGGTGGTCAACTTATAGAGGTTGAATTATATGATAAAATCGAATTATATGCCTGAAAACAGAGGTCAACTTAGACAGGTGGTCAACTAACAAAGGGTGGTCAACTTCACAGGTTTTACTGTATACAGTTTTCAACTGCTTTTTTACATAATACGAAGTATGCCTTAATGTGTGGTCAATGGTTAACAGTTAAAGGAATAGACTAAGCAGAAGAAAGAGTTTTTAACACCTCATCATTAGGATCATTTGAAATTTACAAATCTGGTTTAAAATAAATAAAATATTTTATTTTATTGACATAAGATTATTCGACCACTCTAGTCAGCTTTGGTAACGACCAGAACTCAATTAGAAATAAAGTAATTTACAAGACGACTAACAGTAATAGTGAAAACAGGTTTAGAAATTTTAGAACTAAAGTGAACATTAGATGCTATAAGATGCCGAACCGAGTCTTTTTGAGTGGATTATAAGGAACTATGCTCAAAAACGCCCTCAATGTGAACAGTAAGCTGAAAAAAAGAAGGTTTGCAAACAGCAACAAAAATGTCATTTTCATTGTCAAACGCTCTAAAACTGCCTTCTTTGGCACAAATTGCTCGAGGAAAACAGCATACGATTCTTCAAAACATTACACAAGTTAATAAATGCTTCCCTTTGTTTGAGAAATAAGTGAGTAGACCGGGTACGTTTACGAGAATTTTTGTCAATGAATTTTCTAAATTTTATGTTGTAACCTAGGAAACTTTAGACATTGCGGTCTTATGAAGCAGTTAATGGAATCAAAAGTGGTACATTTAGTTGTTGCTCAGTTTGTGTTTTTAACCATTAAAAAAATTATTTTTGAGTCCAAGTCGATTGCGTAAACTTGCCCCGGACATGAGGCACGTTTACGCATATATTTTTTCAGACCTAATGTGGTTCTCTTAGTGTTTTGAATATGATGTCTTACCATCATTAAAAGAAAGCAAATTTATTGGAGACTGAATTCTGTATAAAGAAAAAGCCGAACGGGCATGAAGACTACATGATTGTAAGCTATAAGATAAGAATTTCTAACTCGATTAAAAATTAAATGGTGATTTTAAAAACTAAGTAGCTTGAAAATGCTAAAAGGTTTTGAGACAGTTCAGAGCGAAAAAGCGTCAAGGCGCGTTTAGAAGTAAGACACAGTGTGCGTAAAGGTGATCAGACGTCAACGCGTAAACTTGCCCCGTCGCCAAGTTGGGATTTATTTTTAATGTACGAAAAAATGTAATAACATTTCAGTTTATACAAATACAATTCTCAAAAAAGGATAAAATTCTGATAATTTTTCTATAGTTGTTTTTCTTAACTAAGTATTATTTATTCACAATAAGTTTGTAAGCGTTAAACTCAAAATTTACTCGACTTGGTAGAAAGCAGATTATTCTTTCTGCATGCTAGACAGAAGCTCGACTGATGCTCAAAAACTTGTGAGGATATTTGCTAGGGAGCAGCATCAATATGCTATGACTGTTTGCTCACCAATTATAAATCGTTTTGAAAAAAGGGCACTGCGTAAACGGCCCCATGCGTAAACGTGCCCCGGTCTTTTTTTTCTTTGACTAGCTGTTGTAATTACTTTGAAATTAAATTAAACTATTTTTCAATAAAATGCATGATTTTGGCGTATAATTGAAAAAAGAACTGAAACATCTAGAAAAATAATATCTTCCTAATTTCTACAAGTACATTATGCAAAAATTTATCAAACTAAAATACTCAGTTTTGACCTAGTTGTATGTATTAAAAGATAGAACGCAAAATATTCGATCCAACCAGCTTTGATTTTTTTAATGACTGGAAAACTTAATAACTGCATCAACCTTTCGTTTGAACAATGAATATCACCCTTTTCTATTACTGATTGATGTCAATGAACTTTTACAAGATAAAAGAAATATATCTTTTAAATAATTTGCGAACCTTTAAGTGCATTACGGGGGAGTTTCTCTTAATTCAGTACCTTCGTGCTAGCTTTGTGCCTTTTCTTTTCCTTTTCCGCATTTCTTCTTCTTTTTTTTTTTTTTTTTTTGAGAAAATAACTGAGGAAATTTAGAAAGTAATCCTAAGAGCACGGCTAGAGAAGCTAAATTTATTCAGTTCCAGAAACTGTATTCCTCCATTCACCCGTGCATATAGTTTTAAAAAATTGAAAAGAAATGGAAAGCAGGAACTAATACATGCGAACTCAACTCTGTCCGTGAAATGGGTATTATTAACACGAACATTCATCTCCGTGCGCAAAATGGAGAAGGAAGAAAGTTTTGAAAGGATCCTATTTTGTATAGTAAATTAGGTTTTAGATTCGATTGTCGTGGAATTGTTTTGCAACTTAAATTGCTTATTATTCGAATAAAATATCATATTGTTAGTTTATGCTCGCTGTGTTTGAAATGTTTTGGTATTTTTCAAAACTAATGGCATTATTTCGGAAGCCTTTTGTTTTATTTGAATAAGAAATGTAATATAATATTAGGGGAAATGTTGTTTTCATGAATATTTCATGAAATGTCTCGTAAAATTTTAACAAAAGTGACGTATTCGTACATTAAATTCAAAGTGCATCCTTAGCAAGGTATCTTAGCTTGCAAGAATATAAAAATTAACTATGGGGTATTAGTTGAGGATTTTTGAAGATTCAGCACAACTGAGAAATTAACTTTAAAAAAAAAACTATGTGATAGTTACGAAAACCATTCACTAAAGGCATGAGCATCTTACGCAAAGTTGTTTTCAGAACTGAAGATTAAGAATGGGACAGTTCCACTTTTCAAAAAAAGCTGTCAGAAATTGCAAAATAACTAAAAAAACAACTTTTTTTAAAAAAATATTCATAAAGATTTTATTTTTACAACAAATATTATGTTGGAACTACTCTCTATTAAACTAATTTAATGACATTGTAATAAAAAATGATGTTGACTATGTGTAATCAAGTATAATGTGCCATAGTTACTCCGTTATTGTTTCAAAAACATGTAACACTCCAAATGTAGTTTGGTGATTTAATAATAATACAAATACTGTCCAGTTCTAATAAGAAAACAATGCGTACTTGTGATAGGAAACACTCCAGTTTCAAAATACACTGAAATCTAGTTACAGCTAACGTTATGGGAAAACAAGTTTTCTTCGCTGCAAGTGGAAATTTTGTTGTAATGGAATTCAAGCAATTGAAATGGTAATTAATATGGCACTGAAAATTTATTTCGTCAAAGCGGATATTTTGTTATATTGGTATTCGCTGTAACGGGATTTCACTAATATACTACAAAATTGGCAAAGTCTTTTATCTTTCTAATAAAACGCAATTTGCAACAGCTCCTTTTGAAAAATATCTGATTGAATATGTGCTAAAGGTGTCGCTTTTGTAAACATAATGAAAGATAACATTTTTTTTGAGCAATTTTATCATACTTGGCCTGATTGTGAAGGAAAACATCTGAGGAAAGCTTTTATTTATATCTCAGCAACTAGACCACTTAGATACTTCGTGATTTCACTAAATGATTTGCTTAATCTTAAGGTATAACTTAACGCAAAAAAAATCAATTCTAAAATAAAATTATTATTTCGGTTAGAATGGAAAACCGCAAATTTTATGTAATTTCCCCCCTTAAAAAATTAAATATGAAACCCATTGTTACAAATTTTGTTGCCTTACAACAGCAATATTAATAGTAATAAAAAAAATTGAATCAAGGCTTCTTTGGAGCAAGCATGAAATGTATCCACTATCATTGCTTTCTTAGGATTTTTTTCCTCATCTATGCCAATAATCGAAAACGGGGCTAAGTAAAGACAATTATTAGGATCTTTATCACGAGTAACTTGTATATTGTGAATTATGATTTATTTTCGCAAAATTTTCTAATTAAATTAGCACACAACCAAATCCTAGAGGGGAACAAGGGTCAATTTTTAGTGCCAAATGCTTAAAGTTTTAGACACTTATGTAGGTATTTCCCTTTAGTATGAAGTATTTATATGAAAAAAAGAGGTGCAATTTCGTGTTGGAAACATTATTCTATTTCTGAAATGCATTTACACTGAAAAGAGTAAAATAACAGAATGTTTTAAAATATATTAAGCACTTTTCATAATGCACTCAAAAGGAGAAAAGAGCTTTTCCGGGTCAGAAAGGACAATATATAAGTATTCCTGTAGTTTTCAATTATTCCAAGAAAATGGCCCCACAAACGAGGAAAAGTGCGGCTCAAGTCATTTCAAACCAAACTTTCCCAGAAAAATTATGCATCTTTCAAAACTCAATTTATGACAGAAAGATAATGATTACAAATTCTCTACCTGACTTGAGTCGCACTCTTCTTCGTTTATGGAGCCATTTTCTTAGAATGATAGAAAACCAAGGCAATACTTAAATATTGTCCTTTCTGACCTAAAAAAGTTACTTTGTCTTTTTGAGTGCATTATGAAAAGTGCTTAGTATTTTTTTTTTAATTATTATTTATATATTTCAATGTAACACACGAATCCGAAAAAAAAAACGAGCTGATGTGTGCCTCACATGACTTCCTTTTACTCCAATTTAATGTCATTTTCCAATTATCGGTAATTTTAATGTCATTTAATAGTTTACTCTCTAAATATCACCAACAGTGGTCAAATTGAAACCAGATTTCAAAACAAAAAGTTTTGTCGCCAAGTTGGCGACAAAACTTGGCAACCAAAAGACTGGCGGTATATCGCCAAGTGTACGCCAAATTGTAACACCACTTGAGTTTACATCAAAATTAATTTCCACACAAAATGGGGCAAATGACCCCCTTAAAAACACCTGAATGCAACCAAAAGGGGAGGTGCTCAACTACACCTCACTAGGAGTCTACGTACCAAATTTCAAATTTCTTCTTTCATACCGTTCTTGAGTTATGCGACATACATACGCACATACAGACATACAGACGTCACAAGAAAACTCGTTGTAACAAACTCGGGAATCGTCAAAATGGATATTTCGCGTGTCTATACGTTCTTTGGCACTTATCCACGTGTGGTCGATTCGAAAGAAAAACTCAACATTCATTCGGGGGAGAGTAAAATGGAAATTAAGGTCGATTTTCGGGTGAAATTTTTTTCGCGAATACAATACTTCCTTTTTTGTAAAAGGAAGTAAAAATGATGCTGTCCTCATCTTGTGCCGAGATCTTCAATCTAGATTATATCACGAAATTTTCAGCTTACAACATGAGATAAAACCAAATACATGCTTCAGACTGAAGCTGCACTATACTATGCAGTTCTCTCCTAGTCCAATTAACTGTGAAAATTTTCAGATTTAAAACAAAATGCTAAAAAAGCAGAACTGTTCAAAATGTTCATATTTTTTCATTATAACATCTTTAAGTTGATACCGTTTTAATTCTTAACTTTTGTTTTCAATTTCAGTTGGAACTTTCTGGATAATGTCACTTCCAATAAATTTAAGAAAAAAGCTGTTGCCAATTTCATACCAACTCGACGAATTTTCCGTTCCCTTACAAATTTTCCGTTCAATTATCAAACTGAAGAATCTGAAAACAATTCGTTTAATAAGAAGAACTATTAGTTACGATAATATGAACATAATGCAAGAGTAGTAGAAATTGGATCAAAGATACACACTTTGTTTGAAATCATTATGAATTTGAACATGCACCTGAGTTACTTTGTTCTTATGTATTTGTAGTACAATTTTAAAGCAAGGCTGTTTTGAACATGCAACTTTCTGAAATATATAGTTGCTGCAAATACAACGAATGAGTTTGTGTTTCAATAAATCATTTTGTTGATTTTACATCATCAAGACAGTAAAATGAAGCATTTTCTAGTTGAGTATAGCAGAAAATATTTTATAAACCCTCAAAATCATGTATTTTTCAGTCGTCATTCATAGTAATATTATTAAAGAGTTAAATTTATGGTAATGTCACTTTTCACTTTCATAAACTAAGTTGACCAGCAGAGTCATTCAATAATGAACCGGTTGTAATTCTTTATTGTGTATTTATTTATAAGGTTCAATCAAATGAAACCAGATCAGTGCGTCTAACTTCACATTAAACGTTAGACAATGCCACGTGACTACATGTATGGAGACACCATCTATTGGTAGAGAGACTGACGCATGCGCAACGTTTCATATTGCACAGTAACAATGTGGTTTAACGCCGAAGAGAAGGTGGTTACACAAGTTATCGTCCACTACGAAACATGCCCTTTTTTACCACAAGGGACCACTCAGGGGGAGAGGGCCCACTGCTTGTCAAGTTCCTTAAACGGGGAACCACCATCAATGCCCTGCGTTATCAAGCCACTTTACAGAGCCTTAGCCTCTTGTCCAAAGGCGTCCACATACGGCCAGTAAGATGAAGACGACATTGCGGTAGTTTCGGTGGTAAATGCTGTAGCTGGAACATCCACCGTGTACTCATTCACCTTGCAGATCGTTCACTGCGTGACTTTCATGTTTTTGGACCTATAAAACAAGCTATTCCCAGACGACACACCGGATATTGCGGATATCACCATCGACCACGAAGTGTGTGATTAAGTTCAGTTCTGGGTCCGATAGCAACCTACTAGTTTCTTAAAAGATGGAATTGAACGCCTAGTGTCGCAATGGGATAAAGTGCCCACAGTTTTAGCGACTATTTTTGAGTTTATAAAATCGCTGCCGTTACTTTACACTAGTGACCTGGTTTCCTTTGAATGCCCCTTATATTTTTGAATAATAGGGGATTTATACGCAAATACGAAATAATTTCGTTTTTTCTAATTCTAATACGTATGTTGTCATTAAAAACCAATTTGTAGAAATAACCCATTTTTCAAATTACATGAAAAAATAATGAGGCCGAGTCCTGTTGTTATGGTTTTTGTGCTTGAATTTAAAATCAAAATTAATAAGAACTGTACAAACAAAATATCTATAAAAAGAGTGTTTGTTATCGATGAAATATCATTATCTGTAAACAGACTTTCACACAATTTAAAATTTCTTTACTTGTTACGAATTAGATCAGCACGGGGTAGTCTGACCAGTGAATAAGCACGCCAAAGTAAGGAAATAGTCCGTGAAAAAAAAGAGTTCCCTTTCTGTTGAATAACAGCAAAATCTTCCTTCTGCACAGTTCCAAAAAGGAAGTAAATCAACAATAACTTGGGCGAACCTAACGTGGCAGCATTATAAAGGCTACGCTTATCCTAATCCCAGCATTACGGCGCTACCAGGTTAGGTTTGCCCCTACGATAGAAACTTTTGTGTTTTCCTACTAGTTAGACGTGATCATTTGTCGGTTTTTTGGCACCCCCTTAGCTTAATATCCCCCTCCTCCCACTTAAAAAAATCTGAACATAACCATAAAATTTAAACTTCTTTTTAAACACATATGGTCAGAAAACAAATGAAATAAGAACTGCATACCACTGAGCTTAAAAAATAAAATTAAAAAAAAGGCACAAATTTTGCAAAAAATCTTTATACACATATTTCGGGGAGTCAAGGAACCCTTCTTACAATTCAAAAGAGTGAGCTAATGGGTGTAATGAGATTCGATAAAAACAGCGGTGATATAATATGACGCTTTTATCGCTTATCTATACATCCAAAAGCTCCCTTTTATGCGTTGAAAAAAGGTTGTTTGAAAGTCTGAAACAGGTGTAGGCAGTTTTCTTAAGAAATTTGTTCCTTTTTACATTGTTTTACTTCATTTTACTTTGTTTAACAAAAGACTTGTTTAAAAGCAGAAAATGCTAGTTTTTATCACAATATTATAACAATGGTATTATTAGTTATATTATATTAATCGCTTTATAACAATAGTATAAATTGTTGTTTAATAAAAATGTGCTCAGTTTTTCATATACTGTTCAGACTACCCTAATTCTTTTGCATCAAAACAAACGTTTGAAAAATTATTTACTTAAAAGTTACTTACAGTCTAAAATCAACTACTTAGCGCTTGAAAATGAGCAATAATTCAACATAATCTTGCAATAAAGTTGTCATTTCGTAACGATTCGTAAGTTTCAAGAATATTTTGACAGCTGCTTGAAATTATGACATATTTCAACATTAAAATGGAAAGTAACGAATCTATGGCAGCGCAGTGCTGGTGACAGTTAAGACTAGTATCTCCTTTAATGATGAATTTAATTAGGAAAATTTAAATTTCTGTCAGACGCCAAAATTAACTCGATGGAAGTCAACATTTTAATTTAGATTGTTTCAACGTAACAATCTATTATTGATTTACTATCTCATATGCTGAAAATATTTTGTTCAACTGTTAAATTCATTTATGCAGTCACTGCTCTAATTATTGTATTGGTCGTATCGCATTTATTCTAGCATTTCACTTTTTAAATATTTTGTATGCTTTTTATTTTTAAGTTGGTTTGTTTATTGCAGGGTTGCGGAGTCGGGAAAAAGGACTGACTTAGAAATTTTTTTAGAGTTTTTGACTCCGACTCCTACTCCCAACTCCTTTTCTCCAAAACCAATTCGACTCCGACTCCTCAAGCACTGGCATAGTTAGAAAGTTTTAGGAAAAATCTCCAACTCTAACTCCGACACTTGAAATTTTAAATATGTGCATCGACTCCGATTCCGCAGTGCTAATATAATGTTCACGAATGCTATGGTTGGTAAAATATTTTTTGTGTTAATGTTTTAGGCTTTCCATTTTGCACGTGTTAAATAATATTTAGTAGACGTTTTAAAATTTATTTTAATGCAATTTAAGTTTTTTTCTGAAAAGCATATATGAATGGCGGACTAAAATTCATTTCCAAAACAATACATTATTTCTTAGCCTGATTGCGTTGTTGTCAGCTATTCATTAACATCATTAAAATTATCATGTTCTAGATAGGCTTAAACAAAATTATGGTTCCAATTTAACAATAAATGAAATACAGTCGAGCCCGCTTATTCATTCAGGAACACTGAAAATAGCGCCCCAAGAAAGAAGAAAGGTACAATCGCGAAACTTTGCATACAGGAAGAGTGACACCTGATATGCAAATGATCCCAATTTGGTGTCAATGTTGCATGGCCGTTTATTCACAATATCGGTGCAATCGGGAAAAAGGTGTTACATAAACCAAAGCATAATTTAAGATTTATAAATGTTACGATTACATCCCGATTGTTTCAGAACTTTCATGAGTGAAGGATGCCAGGTAGGCGAGTTAGAAAACGTTTCTCACAGCGAGTTTGAGAGAGGTTTGATCATCGGCATGAAAATTGCGGGCTGGTCGACGAGCCGTGTTGCTGCCCAGGTAGATTGTCAGAAGTGTTCCGTTAGAAACTGTTGGAGGCAGTGGACACGAAATGGTACTTACGTGCGAAAAACCGGGTCTGGAGTGACCAGGAAGCCGACGAGGAGAGAGGATCGAAGGCTCGTCCGGCAAGCGCTCGTGGATCCCGCAGTTCCTCGTTCCACCATACAAGCAGACGTAGGGGTAGCAGTTGTTCCCCGAACCATTTCTAGACGAATAGCGGAAGTGAATATGCAGTACAAGTGTCCTTTTCGTGTACTCCCTTTTACACCAAAACATTGGCAATTCCGTCTACAATGGTGCAAAGCCAGAGCGATGTGGGATGTCATTGACCTGCAAAAGGTGGTGTTCAGTGATGAACAGGTGGTTCGCTTTGGGGTGAGATGATAACCGCGCACGGATTTGGAGGTGCCCTGGAGAAAGGTACCACTCTACCCATTCTATCGCACGACACATTGCCCGCACCGCGGGTATAATGGTTTAGGGGGTCATAGCCTATGATAGCCGGTCCACTCTAGTTGTGGTATGTGGAACCTTTACGGGTCGGCGTTATGTTAATCAAATTTCGCAACCATATGTAGCGCCGTTCTTAAATGGTCTCCCAGGGGCAATATCCCAGAAAAATAATGCTCAGCCGCATACCGCTAGAGTTGCTCAAGACTTCTTTGGTCCTTTTGAGACTCTTCGATGGCCAGCCCGCTCCCCGGACTTATCCCCTATAGAGCATGTATGGGATCGGCTGAAACACCAGATGTCACCGTGCTACTCTGTGCAAGATTTAGAAGTAGCTGCTCAAACTTTGTGGATCCATCTGCCTCAGGACAACATCAGACGTTTAATTAGCTAAACGCACTCTGTATTTATCTTATTTCTCAGCCTGTATTAGTTTAATTGTCTTAATTTTGGGAATCAAGTGTATCTCTCACCTATATTATTCTATATATTAAATTTCACTTCAATCCAATGTTTTCTTCTTGGGGCGCTATTTTCAATGCTCCTGAGTATACAGCGGTTGAAGAATATCACGCTTAATTTATATGTTTTT
Organism: Uloborus diversus; assembly: GCF_026930045.1. Classification (NCBI taxonomy): domain Eukaryota; kingdom Metazoa; phylum Arthropoda; class Arachnida; order Araneae; family Uloboridae; genus Uloborus; species Uloborus diversus. The sequence goes on along the minus strand of NC_072737.1, from coordinate 83,091,749 downwards.
AATGTACCAAACCACTGTAATTTGCAATTTTTATCCCGGATAATGGAATATTCCTCTGATTTCAATACTTTTTCTTGGCAAATTGGCTATTCCATTAAGCGGGCTCGACTGTAAATAACCAAATGCATAAAAAGAAAATGCCAATACTACAGGCATCCATCCGTTTTAAAACTAAGTTACTCCTAACCTTACTTCGGAAACAGAATCATATGTTCTGTTACGTTAGATTGCTAGTAGTAATATAACAAGTGGCAATGCTTTGAAGCAAAAGATTCCTCCTTCTTCGTCCTAGATGTTTTAAATCAATCTCCATCTAAAGGATATTTTTTACTGACTGCAATCCAATATGAAAAGCTGTCTAATACGAAAAAAAGTATGATTGTAACTATAAAGATCACTTTTAAAAAATATGTGAAAGATTATGAAATGGTTTTTCTTTAAATATATGTTGTTGTTGTTGTTACTGATATCAGTTAGTTGACCAAAGTTCGCTCGCTTAGCGAATAGGATTTAAGTATGAAGAGAAGCGTACCTAAGAATGCTAGATCCTCAAATGGGGGGAGAGACTCAACCTCTGTAGATGGCAGCACCAGCTCTATAATTAAAGCATATTTTTGATATGATGAAAGGAAGTCTAGAAACTCTTGCAACCATAGCAACTGCTACAGTGAAACAAGAGATTTTCTAAACTACTAATTTAATGAGCATGTACTCTGCATGTACCTGGTGGGTATTTGATGGTAAGTGGTTCCGAGAACAGAATCCCCCGGTTCCGAGTCTAATTGTTCAACTACTAGGCTGCCCATGGCTCAAATATGTCAAGTCAGATACATGTGCTAGCTCCAACTAAATGTACAAATTTTTTTAAAAAGTATTTTCAAACTTTGAAATTTCATTTTTAAAATCAGCTAAACAAAATAGGAAATACTCACTGCCTATGTGTGGAGATATCAATTAACATACTATATGAAGAGAAAAGCGAAACTATTCTCTTATCTTATTTATTGCAGCATCTCTTTTATACCAATTTTCAAAGCCCGGAAATTGTGGTTGCCCGGGAAATAATAAAGTGACGTAATCTACAATGATATAAAACATTTGTCGAAGATTTATGTGAATTTTATCGTAAAAACACCTTATAAAAACTATCAAACTGATCAATAAATTTCACTGTCTTTTCAGGAAAGTCTGAAATAAAGACAGATGTTTTTGACATACCAATCAATTTCAACAAGAACCTCAATCTTTTATCACCTCAATCATGAGGGATTTTTTTCCCTCTTTTCATACGTATAGGAAGTGATTTTCTCACAAAAAGGGAACATTTTCTTTGTTTTTTTTTTCTTTTTTTTCAAATATATCACAGATCAATACCTAAAAATATTTTAAAAGTTAAAGTACTTTATTAAAAAAATATTATAATGTGAATTAGAAGATTTACAAAAAAATTGCTTATTTTATTTACTGATTTCCGTAACTTTAGAAAACTAGCATTCGAAGTACAGGGCATCATGTTCTATTTTGTAAAATCACGTCGATAACTGCATATTGTTACGAATATTATGATTATAATCATAGCTATAAGAATAAACAAATATTAATGTCCTTATAATATTTTCATAGCAATATTGTTACAGGTGTCTGGTTTGCGAACCTGCAGCTTTCGCATCGGCATATGTTTTACCTTGACTCATTTGCACTATGGCCTAACTTGGTCTCACAAAGTAAAAGTTTTCTTATTAATTTATTTCAACTGTTTTTCTCATATTTCCATTCCTTAATTCATTTCAGATATCATGGTATCGGAAATTAGGCATTGTGAAGAGCAAGCCTAAATTCTAGGTTTTTTTTTATTTTTTGTTATCTTTCACACTTTGAACACATAAGCAAATTCATAATAAAGTAAGACAAAAACAACGTTAGAAGAAGCACAAATTTGTAAATTACAGCAGACACGTGTTTTGGCGTTACAGGGAACGCCTTTTTCAATGCAAAAAATAATGAGCTTATGGATGAAAAGCCATCCGACAAAAGCAAAGGCCTTTTGTCGGATGGCTTTTCATCCATAAGCTCATTATTTTTTGCATTGAAAAAGGCGTTCCCTGTAACGCCGAAACACGTGTCTGCTGTAATTTACAAATTTGTGCTTCTTCTAACGTTGTTTTTGTCGTACTTTACTGTTCAGCACAAAGGTATTTATTTATCTTAAATTCATAATACGTTGCAAAATTTATACTCTGCACATCCTTAAAAAAGATTCACATCATTCTTAAAAAGGATACTTATTTTAGCATCATTGTAAGGAATTTACCTGTAGTTAAACATGTGCTTTCTTTTCATTTCCTAAGTACAAAAGAACTATTATTTTGAAGAAAATAATAACGTGACTAGAACATCACCTATCAAGGTATGATGGCTTAAAATTGCTTCCTCATTTGATCAAAGAATCTGCCTGTTTAAGAATATTTTTATGGTTGAAAATCCAGATCGCCATATTTTGGGCAGTTTATTGTCGATTTTGGTCAAACTCAGCGAGGTCGAAGTAATTTTTTTTTTTTTTTTTTGTGCCAAAAATGTTAACAATACAAAAGAAAAAGCAAGAATCTCAGCTACTGAGGTCTTTTCGCAAAAAGATATACAAAATTCGGTAAACATTCTCAAACAGAAAGTAATTTATGGTTATAAAGTAAAATTCACATTGAGTTTTCAAAATATGTCTAAAATTCAATAATCGTTTGTTATACATAGTTGGGGAAATTATCGCAACGCGAAACAAGTGATGAGCTTTCGCATTTGTTTTCCAATTTTTGTAACGCAGTTTAAGTACAAAGTTCGTTTGCAATCTAAATAACATAAACAATGCAAAGTATACAATTTTACTTTTAGAAAAATAATATATATATCTATTTTTTTTTTTTTTTTTTGCAAATCTATGAAAAAAAAAATTAAAAATGCGAATGTTTATAGAGTGGTGCCGAAATAGTCGTCTTAGTCGTTCAGAATTATCGTATAGAAGTGTTTAAAGTTAAATAAAAGTGATTAAATCTTCCCGAAGTTACACGATATCACCTTAACATAAGATTAATTCAACTCCCAAAGCAAACAATCATGTATCTACAAGTCACAAATAGAAATATGATAAGTGTACAAGTACGAATTCGCCATAATGACCATATCTTTATTACCACCATACTAATTACCATTTATTTTTAACGGCTAGGTCTCGTATTGTCTAACCTAGAAAATCTCTAGTCATAATATGATGAAGGCGAATTCCTTCTCCATTTCCATTCTATTTTATTTGTCGAAATAAGAAACCCAACCAGTAGGGACCGAACACAATTCGTGGTTGCGAAAAACGTCATTTGACTTCAAGATGTTAAAATTCGAATTAATGCCAGGAGCTGGATGCTAGATGTTGTGCGCTGGATGCCGGATTTTTTTTTTTCGACATTAGTAAAAACCATTGATAGATTTTCTTGTTTGATACGAAAATAGAAAATACGAGTATACCGAAAAAAAAGTGTTAAAAACATTTTGCCTCTGATTTACTAAGTGAGAACAGGAAAGCTTGGGAAATGAAAATGGTTTTCGAAAAGAACATAATGGTGGAACGTATCTATTTTATTACTACTTTTATAAAATGCAGACTGCCATTGGAAATTGATAAAAACATGTTCAAAAGTTTATTCAGTTTTCACCACAATATCATCCTAGAAGGTAAATAGGGAAAAAGTTTAAAGAGAAAAAGTTTAAAGAGAAAAAGTTTAAAGAGAAAAGTTTAAAGAAATGGGTATTTGACATATTTCATAAAATCCAGACATAACATGGAAGCATTGCACCAACGTCTAAACAGCAAGGTGTAATACACCAGGAACAAGAGAGTTTTATAAGTGTGTTGTGCTTTCTTTACGCTGTGGTAGAAGTTTTGCTCGAACGTGTTGGGTTTGATCCCGACCGTAGCCTTATTTTTCAGTTTCTTCTCCTGTGTTGTGAATCCGTCCTCTGCTTTCCCAGACGTAAAGGGACTTTGTAAGTGGTAACCTATGTATGTGAAGCAATTTAGCTCTTTTTACAAAAAAAAAATAAATAAATAAAAATTAATTTGAATTTTGACATCTTGAATTCAAATTATGTTTTTCGCAATCACGAGTGCGTGTATGTAGGCGAGTGTGTTTGTGTGTGGAGGTATGTGTTTGTGTGTAGGGTTTGTGTATGTGTGTGGGGGGGCATATGTGTTTGTGTCTGTGTTCAGGCATAAATGTGTGGGTAGTTGTGTGTATGTGTGTGCGTATGTTTTTGTGTGTGTGTGTGTGTGGGTGTCTGTATGTATGCGTGTGTGTATGTGTTTGTATATGTGTGTGTGTTTGTGTGTGTGTGTGTGTGTGTAGTTGTGTATGTATGCGCGTGTGTGTAGGACATGGATGCAACGTGGAGACGGCTTTCGCTATAGGAGCAGCACCGTGAGGAGCCCGTCGACGGTGATGGTGCGGAGGGTGGCGGTGGGAAAAATCAAAGGAACGCCAAAAACAGTCAAGTGAGAACAATAAGCAATCGTGATTGCTCAAAAAAAATACCCGAAAATAAATCATACATGCGCGAAAAAATAATTTGCAGTCATTTATGTTGTTAAGAGCTTCTGGGAACCCTGTTATTATTGCAAAGTTTTGTTAAGTATGAGCTTCCTAATAGATTTAATAATGTTACTAATAATACTAATGTTACTAATATTAGACTAATAGTTTGTTTTTATTTTAGTATAAAAGAATTGCAAACACTTTTATACTAAAAGTGTGTACTCTTACTTAAAAATTTAATGTAAATTTCGGGACGAAACCTCTGGATAAGACTTTTTGTTCATTTATCGTCTGCTGAGCTTTTATTTTATGTTTTCGATTTATTATCGTCTGCAATGTATCAAATTTGTCTTATTATCCATTTTATATTAATCGTTTGCGCGTTCTATTGTCTTTTTGTAATGGCAACAGTAAAAGAAATGTTACAGAACAGTTTTTGGTTATTGTGATGGAATTGTGAATTGAGTCTTTTCTCGCCCTATGTTGGGGGAGAACATAAGTTATTCTATTTAAATAATTATGCAATTAGAAGTCATCTTTTATAAAACAAAAATACGAATTTGCTTTATTTATTGAAGTGTAGAATTATATTTATTTCTTGAAATTTCTGAAGTGAAAAAGAAGAACCAGCCTCTATGGAAACGCAATATTTTAAACATCTTAATGTGGAATGAGTGACGAAAAAATTAGCGTCCTTTTTAAACAGAATTCAAAAGAATAATTATGAGTGTGGTTTCTAAAAGGAATACCATTTCCAATAAGTAGATTTGTTAAAAAGTTTTGCGAACAAATACTATAAACTAATCGAATTCGTAACGTGACATGTTCGATTCATTTTTATGCAAATATTGGTTTAAATGTCCGCCTTGATAATTGCCAGATATTATAAATTGCTATTGCGTGCTTTAGGTTGGGCACGATTTTGAGCACGACTCATGCACGCATTGTCTGAAAGACTTAATTATCTTTTAAATATTTATAGAGTTTCGAATAAAATAATATGTATGCGTTTGTGTGATTACAATACTGTATTACCAGAAAATGTAAATTATTTAGTGAGTTAACAAGAAATTTTGTCTTTCAGTAACTTGTATCGATTTAAATATGCAGGGTTTTTTTTTCTTTTTTTTTCGAAAATCTTGCTTAATTTTAGTGAAAAAAAAAGCAAAGTATAATTTTTAATCCTAATTATTATAATAGATACTACGAAAATTGCAGGCAGTTGTGATAATTCTTTATTGGATGCTAAGTGGAGCATACAATTTTACACTGTGTTCACGAGAAAGATGTAGAAGACGTAAACAACGAAATGTATCATTTGGCGACGTCAATCACGTGGTAGGCATTAAACAGGCAAAATGGCAAACCTTTTGGCAATCTGTCTGTTTACTTTTGGTTTGCTTTTTCCATAGCTAAAGTGAAAAAATTTTATAAAACCAAAATTCGCCTTTAGCAAGAAAAGTGTGATGCCGGTCACTAACACTAAGTTCTATATTTAAACCGCAGGTTTCACTATAAATTGAGTCTAAAATTTGATGTGAAACCTTTTATACATTGTTAGTAATTAAGGATCATTAATGTTTTTATGAACAAAAGACTTAAATGGACTTACATTTATTTTTAGGTGGTGAAACGGTTGTCTTTCAAGACACTCGTACTAATCGTCTGCCGTGGGAAGGTAAAGCGCAGTATATGCAGAAATGAGTTTCGAGATTTCCGCGTTTTGCTTTCCATACAAACAATAAGGAATAATGAAATTTGACGTTTCTTTTATGTTTTATTTTTAGCGGAAACCAAAAAAAAAAATAAGCTTGTAGGATAAAACTAAAGTACAATAGATGACAAAAATACAAGAGAAAAGAAAAATGTTTAATAACTACGCTTTGCCTTCCCGCGGCTATCGTATCTTCTGTGATTTGAAATTCCCCATAAATACTCGTAGCGTTTTACTTGTTAAACATTAGGGACTCTCCATATATAAATGGTGTCACTCTTTTTTTTCATCAAACTTGACTCCCCTCCACCCCTGCGTCGCGAATGAGCACACTCTACCTTACCCACTAACCATCCACTGTCATATGTCAAATTAACTGCATTACCACAGCTCCCTCCCTCGTCCTACGCTCAGGTAACTCGACAGCAACCCCAAGAGGAAACACTTCTGATATACCCGTCACAAAGTTCTAACATTTCCCGGTCCTCTGAGCTGCAGCCTATGCTTCGGAGGTCCTTCGTTCCTGAACACCACGGCATACGAGTCTGTCGTGTGAGATTCGTGGGCAAGGGGGGCCTGGCAGTGGACCTATACTCACTGAGGGACCTTCACCTTCTCAAAGGCAAACTAGAGTCACATGATACTGTGGCAAACAATATCTCCCTGCGTATTCCAACAAAAAAAAATCCCAGGGTGGTTATCCATGGCCTATCACCGGACACAGATGAGCAGGATTTAGTCTCCACACTTGCTGCTCAATATAATTTTGACTCTAAAGATATACAATTAGTTTTTAAACTCTCGGGGAGGGAGGGAAATGAAAATTGGGTTCTTGAAACCACCCCAGAGGTTTTTAATGTATTAATAAGTGGCCCGAAATTTTACGTACCTATGGCTGGTTCATACATTCTCCGAATTATTAGGAATCAGGCGATGTTATAAGTGCCAAGCTCTCGGCCACACGGCTTCGAAATGCAGAGCCATGAATCACCATTGTGGATTTTGTGCAGAGTCCCATGTGGGTAAACAATGCAACGCAGAGTACCCATGCTGCACAAATTGCTATCTTTTTAATGAGAGGAATAAAATAAATTATGCAACAGACCATCCAGCTTACTCATCGGATTGCCCAGCATACAAAAGGGCTGCACAACTAGTTCGCAAAACCATAAACTATGGCTAGAGATTCGCAAAATATTCCGCATTCTTCTTTATTATCCTCTGCCCTCCTCTCTCATTCCCTCCCTTCACTAGACCTTAACTCTTTTTCAGGTTCCCTTCCACCCACATATTGCACTAGCAGAAGCCTGAAACTTAAACTTCTGCAAATTAACTTGCAACGTGCAAACGCACCCACATCTAAATTGGTGCAGTTCACCAACAATGAGGGTATCCTTGCAATCATGGCCCAAGAACCTTACACAGACAAAGAAAAGACAAAAATTGTTGGTATTCCGTCTTCTTGGGGGTCAATACTCTCGCGCAGTGGCAGGGCGGCGTTAATTTTGCCGACGGGACAACTTACGCCCTTTGCGTGCTTTGTCTCCTACGACTTTGTTGCAGCCAAGATCACACTAGAAAAGGACACTTTGATTCTAATTTCAGCCTATAGCTCCCCCTTGGAACCTCTCGAAGAACTCACCCAAGAGCTCCATGACTTCTTATCAGCCACCACCTCTCTTCCAGCCATAATATCAGGTGACTTTAATGCCCACTCCTGTTCGTGGGGCTATCAACATAACGAAGCAAGGGGTGAACACCTCTTGGACTTTGCCGCAACTCACAACATGGATATTTTGAATAATAGAAGTTCTCCCCCCACGTTCGAGACGCCGCACTCTCGGGGCTGGCCTGACCTTACTTTTGGAAGAAATTTCGCCTTCCCTGTTGCATGGTCAGTAAGCGAAGAGTTGTCCTTAAGTGACCACAAGTATATCCTCCTGGAAATAGATGTTTCTTTTTCGAAATCCCGTTTCATAAGATACAAAATGGCATATAACACAGTTCAATTCCGTAAAATCCTCAGAAGGCAAATTCCTCCCTTTTACAAGAGCCTTTCAACGATACACGATGCAGGCACATTGGATGTCTTTCTCTCTGGCCTTCTTCAAACCATACAGTGCTGCGCCGATGCTTCCTTTAAAAAGAAACACTTTGAACAATCCACCCCATCCTCTTGGTGGCACGAGGGGTTAACACTCCTTAAAAAGCAAGCCAATGCAGCTAGGAGACGTATGCAGAGATGTTCAGACGAAACTCAACTACAAAACTACAAAATTGTATTCAAAAAAATAATTGCTAAGTACAAGAAACAGATCAGAATTTCTAAGCGCCAAGCCTGGCAGGAGTTTTGTTCACGAAGTTCAGCTGCATTTGGTAAACCATACAAGACATCCTTTAGCAAGAATTTCACCCCCTCCTTTCTGCAGGAACACCTTCCATCGCTTAGAACAGA